>NC_056732.1:276147963-276392963 GCF_019279795.1 Protopterus annectens
TTAATATACCAAATCCAAGATTGCACTATAGTTGGAAAAGGGCAAATTTCCCCATGTTGGCTAACTGCCTCTTTTCCTGGATTTAAATTACAATGATATGAATGTTCATTAAAGTCAGGTTTTGGTGCTGTCATATCAATCAAATAAGATTCGGTTTAATGGAGTTTCAGTCTACTCAGGTAGACCCCATAGATATATATCCATATACATACACACATTATATATATATATATATATATATATATATATATATATATATATATATATATATATATATATATATATATATATATATATATATATATATATATATATATATATATATATATATATATATATATATATATATATATATATATATATATATATATATATATATGTATAAATATATATATATATATATATATAGGGATATATATATATATATATATACATATAAATATATATATATATATATATATATATATATATATATAAAGTAGGGGAAGCCACCTCTAGTAGTCGACCCATAATGAGCAGTGTACTCCAAGGATCAGTCTTGGGGTCTTTACTGTTTGGGATATACTTTTCTGAGTTGCAAGCCAAAACCAGTGGTCTGTGGCTGGCCAAGTTTGCAGATGACTGCAAGCTAGGTGCTGTCTTAAATTCCCCTAGTGATGTGAACATTCTCCAAGAGGGCCTTACCCAAACTAATGACTGGTGCCAGAAGCATGGCTTCAAACTGAATGCCAATAAATGTATTATTATTCCCTTTGTGGAAAATGTCATTATGACTAATTATCACATTAATAACAACATGCTAAGCACGCAATCAGTCGTGAGGAACTTCGTCACCCAGGTTGATGGCAACCTGATTTTTGATGACCATGTTGCCTCCGTTGGATGGAAGGCTTTCTACATTGCCCATCTCATAAATAAGGGTATTTCATCCAGCAATAAGGAGGTCATAACATCCCTGTACTCCTCCCTTATCAGACCCATTAGTACAATGCCCACTTCAGCATGTACCTTGACAAGCACATGCAGCAGCTGGAGAGACCACAGAGGTCTCTAATCAGGAAAATCCAGGGTCTCAAACACTTATCCTATACAGATAGGCTAAAAGCCCTGTCCCTCTACTCAGTTTCATACAGACTGCTCAGAGGTGACCTGTGTCTGGCATACAAGGCCATTTCAGACTCAGCCTGGAGTTGCTCTACATCCATAAGACAGACTCCACTTGCACAACCTGCACGCAAGGCCTTCACCTGGTCTATGACATTAATAGAACTTGGCGGGATAGATTTGTGTCCCAAAGACTCCCCTGGCTGTGGAATAGATGCCCTCTCCTTGTCAAGCAGAGTACCTCTCTAGCCCTCTTCAAGATGAACCTGGACGACTGGATGAGAAACAGAAAATATATCCCTGGGATCCCACTTGTGTCCCTGCTGGACAGGGGAAACAGGTGCTGACTTTGAAGGAACATAGGCAAAATTCTTGGATAGGCTTATAACGGCCTCCGGGCCAGTAGCCTAGTATCAACCTATGAACCTATGAAGATATATATATATATATATATATATATATATATATATATATATATATATATATATATATATAAGTATATACACACACAAACACTGTGTGACTATATCTGTGAGAAAACAAGATCTGTGAAACAGCTTACACATAGTCAACAAAGTTAATAAAAAAAAATTTTTTTTTTGCACTTTATTTGTTTGCTTTTGCTGTATTTGTGTTTCCTCCTACTTTATTTTGCTTTTCTTAAAAGTACTCAATTTTAGTTATTGTGCTGCATGTATTACTGCTTGTTCATAGCCTGATTAAACTGTAACTGTTATTCTAAGTCTTTTGGTTTAAGCATTTGGGCTACATGCAGGCTGTTTTACACTAAGAGGGTTTCTGGTCTGTACTGTTGTGGCAGGACAGGTAGCTTACATCCTTCTAAGCTGGGAAGTGCTGCTTGAAGGCCCAGTGTAAGCTATTCTAAAAGTGTATTAGTTCTGGCTTAAGCACTTGGGCTTCAGTCAAGTTTTTCTACATTAAGAAGGTTTGCGGTCTGCACTCTTGTGGGAGGAGAAGCTGGATTCTGCCATTCTGAGCTGGGAATTTCTGGTCACAGGCTTATTGTGACTGCTTATATGAACTGTTTCTTTCTGAAATTGGTGCACCTTGTTGCTGTAGCATACACCAGATTCAGGCCTGCTGAATCAAACTTTGTTTGTATAACTTGAGGCACTGATCCAGGCCATCTTTTTTTTGGAGAAGGTTCCCCTGCTCCCTAGTAAGCAAGGGTGTGCAGTTAGAACTTGTCTGATTGAAGACTGCTGGAACAGGGCTCAGTTATGAGCTTTTTTCTGGTTAACTGGGTAACTTGTTTAAATCAGTTTGTTTGTTTTCTATTGTTTTAAATATATATATATATATATATATATATATATATATATATATATATATATATATATATATATATATATATATATATATATATATATATATATATATATATATATATATAAATTGCACTTTATTCATTTGTTTTTACTGTATTTGTATTTATTCCTACTTTATTACTGGGGGCATTGACTGCAACTCTGATATGTGATATATAACAATAAGTATCCTTTTTCTGTGCTTTTTAACAGTTTTTTTGAGAGTATCTGCTTTATTTTCTGAAAAAAAAAAAAAAAAAAAAAAAAAAAATATATATATATATATATATATATATATATATATATATATATATATATATATATGTACTTGTTTCCTGCCTTTTTAAGCTAGTATAGACCAGTTTTCAGGTTAGTGCTGAATTCAGGGCTGTGTTACAAATCTCTGTGTTTGCCAATACCTTACTTGGATAGAAGGAAGTTTCTCTGTTCACCTGTGAGATAGGGGAGCTTTGAGCAGCCTATCTGTCCCTGGAGGAGTGGTTTCAGCCCAGAAATTAGTAGTTTATTGGCCATTTTGGGTTAATTTCTATCTCTTTCATTTCCCTGCTATAAATACCATATTTGCCCGGTTTTGCTCACCGGGCAGCACCGGTTAGCTAGGGTAAAACTATTCCCGGCTTCACAAAGTCTCCTCTTCAATTTTTCCCTTGGAACTAGACAAACTTTCAACTTAAGCACTCAAGCCATTCATTTCTCAGCCCGGCACTTGCTCAAAACTTATAGCAAACACTTATAAACCCTAGCACTAGACCCTCCTGTACTGTACAGAAGGACAAGGCGTTCTATTCGACCTTACCAGCCATCCAGTAAAACAGTTCACTGTACCTATCCAGGCATGTCCAAAGGGCAGTTTCAGGTGCACTCTCCAGTCCAACTGGTGAATCTGGGCATTTTGAGGCAATGTTACAGCTGCCTCATGTACACAAACAACCCCCTCCTCCTACCACCAAACCCTAATACATGTGAGAGATGCAGTTATACAGCCAAACTAGAGGCTAAGCTCTGTCAACCCAAGACTGGATCAGACAGTCAAGAGGAGAAAGGAAATCCTTGCATCACACCACCAGTCTTACATAGACCCATTAAGTCAGCACCGGCAAAAAACACACATAAATACACAAAAACATACTCAGAGGCTCTAAATAAAAATCTACGAAACCAACAGAGACCTCCAAAGCAAACTTCCAAGCAACCTCCACCCCTCAACACAAACCATGAAACACATACTTCACAAAACCAGTGTGCCATGCAATCACAGCCCTTAAGGCAAAATAACATACCCAACATACTAGTAATAGGTGACTCTATAGTCAGGCAAACTGACGTCCCACTCACTAGGCTGAATAAGGAGAAGGTTACTGTTAGCTGCCTGTTGGGTGCCAGGATCTGCCACATAACACAAGTACTCAGGTCACCCCAGAACAAGTACAAATATGACTCTGTCATTGTCCATGTTGGTGTGAATGACCTGAGCTGTACCTCCCTGGACTACATGAAAAGAGACATGGAAGAGCTCTCTGATCATGTAGCCCAGGCCGGTATGACCCTGACCCTGAGCAGTATCCTGCCCTCACCAAGAATGATACCACGGTATAAAGAAAACATTCTCAATTTTAACAATTGGCTAAGTTTCTGGTGTCATTCAAAGGGGATACAGTGTCTGTCCACCTGGGATGACATGCTTGACAAGCCATGCTGCTTCACTAGAGATGGCTTGCACTTGTTACCCGTAGGCTTTTGAATACTTGCCAAGGCTGTTGCCACCCCCATAGTGCCTTTTTTAGGCAAGGCTCAAAAGACAAACCTACCACCATAAATAGCACAAGTAAAAAAAAACTGAGGGTAATGCTACTCAATGCCAGACGTCTAAACCTCAAAATGCACGCACTCGAGGCACTCCTCAGTATGGAGAAAATCGATATAAGTGCAGTAACAGAAACCTGGTTAAAGGCTCCAGACAGCACCCCAGCACTACCAGGCTAAAACTCATACCATACATTTCGGCCTCAGAACCCAAACCAAAATACAAAAGGCAGGGGCGTATCCATATTCATTAAGGATGCCCACACCTCCAGGTTAGTGGCCCAGGACGATGCTTCAGAGATCATCCACGTGCAACTAACAATGGGCAAAATTATAGCTTGCTACAGATCAGACACCATGTCCCAGGACCCCCATTCTGCATTTCTGGAAACACTGGGAAACATAAAGGTCCTACCAAGCACCCTAATATTGGGTGATTTCAATTACCCAAACATTAACTGGGAGAACTACTCAAGTACTAACTCCCTTGCCCAACTTTTCCTAGAATTTATAAACTCAAACACCCTGGTTCAACTGGTCAGCACTCCCACCAGAGGTGACAACATATTGGACCGGGTCATCACCAACATGGGCGACTGGTGTTCCACACCAGAGGTCAACCACTCGCTAGTTAGATTTGACCATAAACAAATCACTTTGGATATCCATATTCCACCCCCATCCCTGGACAAAAAGCCACCATGAAAAACTTTTCAAAAGTAAACTCCACGTAACTTAAGACTGAGGTGGAAAGTTTCAAAGCCCCCATGCTGAAGGATAACACTGTCCAAGCTGCAAAATCCTTTACTAATGCATTCTACGGGCAGCTACAAAAATTTTTGGATCGTGCTATCCCAAGCAAAACCAAGACTCACTCCTCCAAGAAAAGGAAACCAGTCTGGTGGACTCCTGCCATAAACAAGCTATACAATAGAAGGAGGAAACTAGCACAAAAAACGAGTAAAATCCCAAGAAGGGAAGACATCCCTGATCAGTATCAGCAAGAAACTACAATCCCTCATAAAATCGTCCAAGGCGAGCTTTGAAAGAAAAATTGCCAAGGACCCCAAAGATAACCACAAGGCATTCTTTAGCTATTTCAAGAATCTAAGTGGCAATGCTCAGATCTGCTTGAAGTTAGTGCAGAATGGCACAAAATACACTGAACCAACCGATATCACCAACATCCTGGCAGGCAGGTTCAGCACAAACGTCACCCCCCTCTCACCCCCAAAAGGGCCCATAACCATACCAGAAGAATGTAGACTGCCTGAAATCACAGACACTCAGGTAAAAACAGCCCTCTCCAAAGCCAAAAACTCAGCATCAATGGGACCGGATGTTGTTCCAGGCTGCGTCCTACACAAGCTCATAGATGAACTAACCCCTCACCTAAACAGACTGTTCAAACTCAGCCTCTCCACAGGCTATATATACCTATAGAGTGGTGCACAGGAATGGTTATTCCACTCCACAAAGGTGGAGCCACAACAGACCCCGGGAACTATCACCCTATAAGCCTGACTAGCTTGGTCTGCAAGGCTATGGAGCGCATCATCATGGAACTCATTAGCAGAGACATTGGGAACCTCCAAACACTGGATTCTATCCAGTTTGGCTTTGCTAAGGGCAGATCATGCCTCCTAAACCTGGTGAACTTCTTTGAGACAGTTACCCAGGCTATAGATGAGGGAAAGGTGGTACACACAGCCTACCTAAGCCTCGCTAAGGCCTTTGACACCATTCCCCATTCTGGTATTATAGACAAGCTCACCAGCCTGAACATAAACCCTTATGTCACAAGATGGGTTGCCAACTGGCTCATGGACAGAACCCACATAGTGAGAGTTGAGGGAGCTAGGTCAGTCTCAAACCGGTTACAAGTGGTGTTCCCCATGGCTCAGTCCTAGGACCCCTCCTGTTTGGCATATACTTATCAGAGGTACAGGCAAGCACAGGAGGACTATGGTGGACCAAGTTCACAGACGACTGCAAACTAGGGGCTATAATTGACTCTCCGGCTGATACAGACATCCTCCAAAAGGGTCTCACTGAGATGGATACCTGGTGTCAAAATCATGGCCTCAAGCTAAATGCCAAAAGTGCATAGTCATCCCCTTTGGAAAAAACAAAGTACCCACAAACTACCACATAGGTGGTAGTCCCCTAAATACAGAAGACGTAATAAGGGATCTGGGGATCCAAGTAGATAGTAATCTCACCTTTGATAATCACATTGCCAAAGTGGTAAGAAAATCCTCTTATGTGGCCCACCTAATCACAAAAGGGTTCACATCCAGATCAAAAGGGGTCATTGTGCCCCTTGACTCATCACTCATCAGACCCATCATGCAAGTGGCCATCAAGCAACGGATATAGTTATAATTACCTTTCCCTGTATGTATATCCATCTATGTTTCTATCTAGCTGTCTGTCAATATTTATCTGTCTATATAGCTGTCTGTCTGCCATCTACCTACATGAACCAGAGAGAAAGGATTTATGTCATGTTTGTCTATTTGTCTGTCTATCTCAATCTACATACACACACATAATATATATTGTATATATATATATATATATATATATATATATATATATATGTATGTATATATATATATATATATATATATATATATATATATATATATATATATATATATATATTTATATATATATATTTATATATATATATATATATATATATATGGATCTAGGATGTTTGCTCGACTGAGCAAACGTCCGAATCCATAAATCCCGAACTCACTTTAATGAAAGCGCTTTTATCGAAAAAGCGCTTTCGTTAAAGCGTGTGAAAAAAAAAACACTTCATTTACTTTTTAGCAAGGGGCTTCAACCCCCTGCACCCCCCCATGTGGGGGGGCTGTGTCATTCACACTCCCCCCGCTTTAATATTCTCCCTCCGAGACTGCACTCTGAACCTATCTGCTAGGATGCTGGCAATATCAGTTGGTTCTGTATATTTAGTGCCATTGTGCTGTAACTCAGAGCAGATCTGAGTGCTGTCATTGAGATTCTTGACATAGCTATAGAATGCTTTGTGATTGTCTTTAGAATCAGTGGTGATTTTGTTTTCTTAACTAGCTTTGGAGGATTTTATGAGGGATCTCAGCTTCTTACTGAGGCTGAGCAGGGAGTTCCTCCAATCATGGGATTTTTCTCTTTTTTGCAACGGTTTCTTTCTTCTGTTGTAGAGTTTGTTTATGGCAGGGGACCATCAGATTGGCTTCCATTTTTGGAGGATAGCATCTTGGTTCTGTTAGGGATAGCACGATCCATGCACTCGTGTAAGTGCTTATAAAGTGCATTTGTGTAGGATTCAGCACTCATACCTCTATTGTCCATCTGCATGGGTGTCATGAGGTTTGCCGCTTCTGTCTTAAGAAGCGTGAAGTTGGCTTTGGAGAAAGTTTTTATGGTGGTTTCCCTAATGGGGGGTGGGGGTGGGATGTGGATGTCTAGGGTGATTTGCTTGTGTTCAGATCTGACCAATGAGGAATTAACCTCTGCTGTGGAATACCGGTCACCCATGTTGGTAATGACCAGGTCTAGGATATTGCTGCCTTTGGTGGGGATGTGGATAAGTTGACCCAAGGCATTGGAATTTATGAATTCCAGAAAATGCTGAGCAAAAGAGTTGGTACATGAGTAGTTTTCCCAAGTAATGGTGGGGTAGTTGATATCACCCATTATTAGGGTGTTGGGCTGTACCCTAATATTTTCCAGTGTATCAAGAAATGAGGAGTGGGAATCCTGGGGCATAGGGGGGGATCAGTAGCAAGCTACAATCTGGATTGCGGTTTTGCCCAGAGTTAGTTGCACTTGGATAATCTCGGATACATTATGCTGAGCAACTAGCCTGGAGGTGTGGATAGCCTTAATGAATATGGACACGACTCTGCCTTTATTGTGTTGGTCCAGGTTAGGTGGCCGAAAGGGGTGGTATGAATTATAGCCTGGTAATGCAGGGATGCTTTCTGGAGCCTTGAACCAGGTCTCTGTCACTGCACAGATGTCGATGTTCTCCATTTTAAGGAATGCCTTGAGTGAGTGCATTTTGAGGTTTAGACTTCTAGCACTGAGTAGCATTACCCTCAGATTTTGCTTGCTTGTACCTGTTATGGTGTTGAAATTTTCATTTGAACCTTGCCTAAAAAAGGCACTATAGGGGTGGCAAGAGCCTTAGCCAGTATCTGGAATCCCAAAGGCGACAGGTGCAGGCCATCTCTGACAAAGCATCATGGTCTGTTGATCATGTCATCCTAGGCAGACAGATACTGGATCCCCTTAGAATGACACCAGAAGCTTAGCCAATTGTTGAAGTCAGTAATTTTGTCCTTGTACTGTGGTATCATTTTGGGTGATGACAGGATGCTACTCAGCGCTAGGGTCATACCTGCCTGGACTACAAGATTGGAGAGCTTCTCCATGTCTCTTTTCATGTAATCCAGGGAGGTACATCTCAGGTCATTCACACCAACATGGACAATGACAGAGTCATATTTGTACTTGTTGTGGAGTAAACTGAGTGCGTGCATTATGTGGCAGATTCAGGCACCCGACAGGCAGTTGACAGTAACTTTCTCCTTATTTAGCCTGGTGATTGGACCAGTATGCCTAACTATAGACTATATGACTACAGTGTTGGGTACGTTGTTATGCCTTATGGGCTGTGGCTGAGTGGCACACTGAGTTTGTGGGCTATGTGTCATTTGGGTTGTGTTGGGAGGTGGAGGTTGCTTGCGTTTCTGCTTTGGAGGTCTCTGTTGCTTAGACAGATTTTTATTGAGAGCCTCCATGAATGTAGGTGTGTGTTTTGTGTTTCTATGTGTGTGCTTTGGTGGTGTAGGTTTTGAGGCACTATGTGATGAGTGTGGTGTGGTGCAAGTGTTTACTTTCTCCGCTTGACTGTCTAGTCCAGTCTTGGGTGAAGAGAGCTTTGCTTCCAGTTTGGCTATATAAGTGCATCCCTCATGGGTTGTAGTGCTGGGTGGTAGGAGGAGAGGATTGTCTGTGTACATGAGGTAATTGCTGCATTTCCCCAAGATGCCCAGATTCATCAGGTAGACAGAAGAAAACACCGGGAGCTGACCTTAAGACATGCCTAGATGGGTCCTTATTTATTAAGTACTAAAAACTGTTTTCCTCTAGACAAGTGAGGAAAGTTGAGTGCTGTAGTAATTTGTAGCTTATTTAGTGCTTACAATGAGTTTTGAACAAGTTCTGAGATCAAAGAAACAGATTTGAGTGCTAAAACTAAAAAACTGGCTAGTTCTAAGGGAAAATTTGAAGAGCAGACTTTTGAAGAACAGATTCACGTAACAAATCTGAGGTGGCAGAGAAGTGGAGGGTGGCCAATCGCTGACTTTGGAATGAACGCTATTCAAAAAGTTAGGGATACTGAAAAAAATATTAAAAAAGCTAAAAACTTATGTTGAAAAACAAAGTAGGAGTAATCTGGTGCTAGGGAGAGGAATGTAATAATGAATACATTACAAAAGGCTGAGTTACAGCAAGGGAGCTGGTACTAACTGTTTTAAACCAGCGAAGAGCGCACCTAATGTTCAGGCTTTCATTGAGGCCCGGTGCGGGTTTCACATTCACTATTAACTGCCAGTAGAGTTCCTTCACCTCCAGCACAGTGTCTCTGTCCCCAGAAAAGTCCTCCAATTTTTTGAGTATGAAGAAACAGAACTCCCTGATGTCTTTGCATGAAACACTATGTTTCACTACGGCATTCCTAAACTCCAGATTCCAGATGGCTGCAAGATGTTTCTTGACCCTGTCTGAAAGCTTCCTTGAGGTTTTACCACTATAGAAGTCCTTACATTGTGTGCAATAACAGATGTACACAACATAGGTACTGTGGCAATTAAACACTTTATCACAAGAGACTCGAAGGTTGCAATGGTGAAAAGTGTATGAGTTTCCAGTGTGCAAGAAGATGCAGACAACACATTTACCAAGCCATGTTTGGTAGTCTGCATAGTGGGGAAGGGAGGCTACCTCCTGCTTTCTCAAATGCTCACCTAAAGGTCTGAGCTTTCTTGTAGCTAAAATTGGACTGTCTGCCTAGTATGTTGACTTCGACCAGTTGCCCAGGAAAACATCCCATTTCCTGGACAGGATGTCTCTAATGGAGAATATGTCTCTAGAAATGGGTAGGGGAAACTGAGAGAGAAGTCTTTGTTGTCTGGTTCTTTGGATTTTTACTTGAATCCATATTTTAGGATTGGTTGAAAGCTGGTGTGTCTTGCTTTGTTAATATCAGTGTGAAACTTGGACAATAGGCTCGGGGGGGGGGGGTTCCTGTCCATGAACCCCACATTCAGTATGGAACACCAAATCCTTGCTGATTAACCTTAAAAGTCTGATGAATTGCCCTTTATCTATGTTGGCCTTCATGTAAAAGGGTTTCTGGTTGAAAACTCAAGAAAATTATTTCTGTAGGTGTCCTTACGGTAAATGCTGGACTGGAAGAAGTTGGATCAAGGGTCTAGGGTGAATGTCAAGAAAATAAGCAAATGTCCCTGTTGGATACTGTAAAATTGGGAAATGCAATGCTCCCCGAAAGCTCAACTACTCACATACTTGCAAACTGGATACTCCTGACAGTAATTCATATTCTCACTCCAACTGTCTAATCAATAGAAAAGGATCTGTTGCCATAGATATGAACTTTCATACTTTCTCAGTTACTGGCTTGATGGATCATCCTGAGGCAATGTAGAAATTGCTTAATGTTTACTGACAACCAGTTAATTCTCAAACTGATATGGTATGTGAGAGATGTATTTACACAATGTCACTGGGGGCAAAGCTCTCAATTAAAAGTATTCCTAATGTCAATAAGATTGTCAGTAGTACACACACTGCACCCATCATGCACAATTCAAAGCAGCCATATTGACCTACATATGCTGAGGCACTTACATGTAACCTTCCTAAACCACAAAGATCTCCTAAATGAAGTACCCATAACAAATACCTTCAGCAGCCCCTAATGCGCTCCTTCAAAACAACACCCACATCAACACATAGAGCTACATCTCATGGAGCATCTACCTCTAAGCCCATAAGGCAAGCCAGCACTCAATCCAACATTCTAGCAATTGGAGACTCCATCATGAGACACACTGATGTCCCTCTCACAAGGCTAAGTAAGAAGAAAGTTACAGTCAATTGCTTATCAGGGGCTAGGATCCACCACATTACACCTGGATGGACATCATTGGACCACAGTTACCACTATGACTCAGTCATAGTCCATGTGGGAGTAAATGACCTCAGATGTACCTCCCTAGACTATATGAAGAGAGACATCATGGAGCTCTTGGAATATATGTCTCAGGCTGGTATGAGCCTAGAAATGAGCAGCATTTTACCTTCTCCAAGGTTGAGGCCACAATATGAACAAAATATGATTGACTGTAATAATTGGCTTAGTATCTGGTGTCATTCCAAGGGGGTGCAGTATTTGGCAGCGTGGAAGGAGATGGTCAACAGACCACTCTACTTTGCCAGGGATGGTCTGCACCTATCCCCTCTAGGCTTCTGAATATTAGTTAAACATTGTCTTAACTCATAGTGACTTTTTTAGGCAATGCCAAACTGAAAGTACTTCTGACATAGCAAATCAAAACCAAGAAAATGTAAAGGTATCACTGCTCAATCTTATGAGTCTAAACAAAAACCTCCACTCCCTAGAAGCTCTTTTTACCCTAGAGAATGCTGATGTCTGTCAGGTCACTGAGACATGGTTTGAAGCCACTGAGAGCACACTAACAATGCAAGGAAATAATGTCCTCCACACATTTAGGCCAGCTACTTCACAGACAGGGACTAAAGGTGGAGGTGTTTCTATTTACATCAAAAATAAATATACTTAAAGGCTGGTCAAACAGGACAATGAACTTGTGCTGCTCCATGTTCAAATCACCATCGGCAAAATCCAATACCACATCCTTACAAGCTATAGGTCCCCCTCTATGACCAAGGAAATCCTTACCAAGTATTTAAACTTATTAGAAACACTAACCATCCAACCCAATACCATATTCATGGGTGACTTTAATTACCTCACTATTAACCGAGAATCCTATACGACACCAAACGTACATGCACAGAAATTCCTGGATTTTGTAAACACAAATACCCTGGACCAGATACTCAATACACCAATGAGGGGTGCAGCCATAATGGATCGGGTCCTCACTAATATGGGAGACTGCGGCACACCACCTACTGTAATGCCTTCCCTGGTAAGGTCAGACCACAAAATGGTCTCTTTGAAGTAAAAATAAAACCTGAACCCCCAACTAAACATGGAATATTCAGAAACTATTCTAAGGCTAACCTCATGTTATTAAGTGAGAACCTGGCAACATTTCAAGCCTCCATAAACCCTGACAGCACTGCTGCCTATGCAGAACTGTTCACAGAAATCCTGTACAAGCATGTGAATAGCTCCATAGAGGAAGCTGTACCCACCAGGAAGAAGTACAGAATTAACTCAAAAAATAAGCCACTCTGGTGGAATCACAAAATCAAAAGGCTGTATAACAGAAGGAAGAAAATCATGGCAAAAAGGTGGAGGTGCAGCACCCAGCAGGATAAAAGGACTCTCATCAAACTAAACAAACAACTCAGAGGACAAATAAAGTCTACCAAAGCCAAATTTGAGGTAAGTTTGGCCTCCTAGGCCAAGGACAACCATAAAGCATTCTTTAGCTATGGCTGTAACCTCAAGGGCAGTACACAGTTGTGTGCAGAGCTCATTGTAATTGGAGCCACTTACTAAGCCAGAAGATATAGCAAACATCCTGGCTGACAGAAAGGACAGGTCCTTAAAACAGTTGTTGGAGAATAAAAAAATCACAAAAGTCCCTTTCTGTCAGGCTGGGCACTTTTAAATGTGGGCACTGTTCACAGTGTAGGGATATCATAGAAGGTAAGGGCTTTAATATTCAATGCAAAGATTACAAGGTTAAGGGTCATTTTTATTGTACACACACACACACACACACACACACACACACACACACACACACACACACACACACACACACACACACACAAACACACTCATCTTCCACTTTCTCTCTTATTCTCTTTTGTTAGCAAATAGTATCCATAACTGATCAATACTGTGTGTTTACTAATTTAAACTGAGACCACATTAGCCTACTGATACAAGGTTATCCTATTTTTCGACCTGAGAAATGGTTAAGAAATGACTTACAATTTCAGAACAGTCCTTGGTCAGTTCTGATTGTTTCTTAAACACAAACTTGTCTTTGCTTTGGCTCATTAGTAGCAGTACAAAATAACTGCCTGCTCACACCCTTGTTCTCCCCCTCCCCCTTCCCTGTTTAATACCTTAAGCCAATCCCAAAGTTAATAAATATTACCTGTGGCAGGCACCATTTTTAAAACTACAACCACCCTTTGTCACTATCATATGTTCATTTACCAGTTTACTCTATTACCTGATTGTTTCCAGCCCCTCATAAGAGCTACTAACAGGGTCTCTACCCACTCCGCTCCCCACCCTGCCCCCTATTTCCTCCTGCCCCCAGTGGTCCTACCTTTATTACAGTCACAAACCTCTCCCATCTTTCCAATGGCCAACCACAGTACTAACCCAAAACTATCTCCTCCATCTTCCCACTACTATCACACCTCCTCAACTAACATGTACAAGCATACCTTACCTGTGCTCACTGCATGCACTCTCCTTGCATACCTTACATCCTACCAAAGCTCCATCATTCCCCCACTCAACCACTACCACTGTACTACTACTCACACCACCACTCATGTCTCACCCTCACTCAGATCCTATCCCACCAACTCAAGAACTATCCCTATGTACCCCTCACATAGTCTACTAACTATATTACTCAAACATAAAGCATCCCTACAACTTAACATAGTAACCCTCCCACCATACCTATTATCCACAGAGCACAATCATAAAGTTTCCCTTATAAACAAACACATTCAAAAACTGAGAAAACTAATAACCTCAAGCATATCAAAACTAGCCCTAAGTGGAGACATCCACCCCAACCCTGGCCCTACCATCTCCAACCCCAATCCTCATAATCAGACTAGAAACCACAACTTCTCCCATATTACAGCCAATAGAAAGCCAAGTGACTTCCTTCTAATAAGCCTAAATATTAGACGTACATCCTAGAAAGTTCATGAACTCCATGCCACCATAGACTTGTACTCCCCAGATATAGTCATCCTGATAGAAACCTGGCTAAAACCTCACATTACCAGTGAGCAAATACTCCCTACCAGTTACGGCATGCTAAAAGTAGACCGACTAAACAAGAAAGGAGGCGGTGTAGCTATAATATTTAAATAGCATCTAAACATCCAGATCTTAAAATCATCAGCTCCACAAATAGGCAATGAAGAAATAATATATACCAACCTCAAAATAAACCAAAAGAAAACCATCAACATAATTGGATGCTACTTCCCACCTGGCCAAAACATCCCTCCACTAGAAAACCTCCTCAGCTGGTCTACCCACCATCTCCCCCAAGAAACTATCATTTTAGGTGATTTCAATATTGACTGGCAATCCTGTTCTGGCAACCATCCAACCCATCATGTAAACCTTCATGGCTTCACCCAACTAGTCCAGTCACCAACCAGGATAAATAAAAACTCCAGCAAGCACACTACCCTGGATTGGATACTAGTCAGTAAGAGCCCCCAGTCATATATAACAGGCTGCTTATCAGATAGCCTCAGTGATCACTCCCCAACATTCCTACTCAAAAAATACCTATACCAAGCTAAACCTGTCATCTACTGTCAAATACGTAAAAAACTAAACTTTAACCCACTCTCATTCATCACATCCCTCAAAGAATGTAACTGGCATCCTCTAAAGTACCTCAGTCTTGATGAGGCAGTTGAAGTTTTTAATACTACCTTCCTGAGCATCCTTAATTACCATGCCCCCATAAGACTTTCCAGAACTAAAACACAACCCTCCCCATGGCTACAGAAAACCACTAAGTCAAAAATGAAAAACAGGGATAAAGCCTGGGGGCACTGGCGCAAAATCAAAACCCCCTCAATTAGACAGAAATTCCTAGAACTACGCAATAGAGTCAAAAAGCTAATAAAACAGGACAAATTCCAATACTACCAGTCTGCCCTAGACTCCTCCCAACACAGCCCCAAACAATTCTGGTCCTCCATAAACTCCATCCTCCACCCAGGTAAAGTCAGTACCCCTCCTTCTAACATCCCTCACTCCTCCGGAAATATTGCTACCTCATTCAACACACACTTCACACAAACCATACTATCACTAACTAAAAACAACCCCCCTCCCCTCCAACCCACACCTTCAACTAGTAATCTCCCCACTGCCTTCTCTTTTTCTCCTGTACTTACCTCCAACATAAAAAACTCTTAACTAAACTTAAGCCCACCAAATTAGCAGCAGACAACCTCCCAAGTGAATACCTACAAATTGCAGCTGATGCTCTGGCCTACCCAGTATCCATCTTGATTAACCGATCTCTGTCAGAAAGTTACGTTCCCACACTGTGGAAAGTATCACATATAATTCCCCTCCACAAAGGCGGCCCCTCCACAGAACTAACCAATTACCGCCCCATAGCTATTCTCTCTCCACTCTCCAAAATACTAGAGAGATGCATACACTCTCAGGTCTCAGACTACCTCCTTACTAACAACCTCCTTTCCAATACTCAGCATGGTTTCTGACCAAACCATAGCACCCCTACTGCCTTACTCTCCTTTACTAACACTATCCTTCAGCATAAAAACAATGGCTATCTCTCCTCTGCTACTTTCCTAGACCTAGCTAAAGCATTTGACATGGTCCCACACAAACAACTCATCTCTGTCCTCAATAACCTATCCTTCTCTCAATCAGTCACCAACTGGGTTCAGAGTTACCTGTCTGACCACCAACAATCGGTTGTATGGCAGAATGACATATCTCCCCAACTACCTGTCTCCATAGGGGTTCCCCAAGGATCCATCCTTGGACCCCTACTCTTCTCTGTTTTCATCAATAATCTAGTCACTGTCACCAAACATGGCACACTCATACAATACGCAGATGACTCAACCATCATCTGCTCAGCCCAGTCCCTACCCAAACTGCAAAAAGTCACACAGGAAGCCTTTTCCTCTGTTGAAACTTGGTTATCCGATGCCCAATTAATACTCAACCCAAACAAAACTAAACTACTTATCTTCCAACCCACCAAACATACTCAAAACAATTCTCACGTTAGCATCACAGCAAAAGACAACACCACTATATGCTCAACTGAACACACCAAATTGCTAGGAGTGGAAATAGACAATAAACTAAAATTTGACATTCACATATCCATGACCATAAAAAAGTCCACAAAAAAACTAGGAGCATTATACAGAAATAAGCAACTTCTCACCAAAGCAGTAAAGATTTCAATAACAAATTCCCACCTTATCTCCACCCTACTTTATGCCTCTCCAACATATACCAACCTAAGGCAATGCGATCTAAACAATAAACATGACCATGACCTGCTACAACAAAATCGCCAAATTCGCCACAGGGGCATCCTACCGTAGTCACCACTGTCTCTCACTTGCTGAACTGGGCTGGCTTTAACTCCCTCACCTCCTTCAATGGTATCAACTCTCACTTGCCCACAAACTAGTAAACCACCCACTAAATGTCCCATCCCTCAGGAATCTACTCCAACCCTATCGCACCACCAGACCACTAAGATCCAGCAACAAAAATCACTTGCAGATCACTAAAGCCAGTAACTTTGCTGGTGAAGCACTATTCTCTTGCGCCATAGCCAAATTATGGAGCTCCCTCCCACCCACAATTACCTCCGTACCATCATGGACCCACTTCAAAACTTTATTAAAAGCACACCTAAAAACATGCTGGCTATGCCCTTGCAATTCCCACTCTAATATCACCCACCCCATCCAACCACTACCTTTCTTTCCACCCCACTAACTTCCTTGATTATAGCAAGCTCAGATGCTCATAAGCCTAGTACTTATTATACAGCAGGAACCTCTTATTGTACCATTTGTTAATGTCTGTTATGTACTTTGCAGATAAAGATTCTAGTTGTCTACTCATGTACTATGTTCTTCATCTGTAACTATGTTTTGTACTTAATTGCTATGTTAATCAAATTGTTAATCGCTATGTAATCCAATGTAACTACTGTCTGTTTATTTTAATTGTGGAGCTTTTCTCCCCAGGCCTCCGCTGAAAATGGACCTACGTCCAGTCGGACACTCCTGGTCAACAAATGTAAATAAATAAATAAATAAATAAGGCTAATGGTCATTTTTATTGTATTTCTACTAATGTGGTATACTTGGCCCAATGCTTCCAATACCCAGCTTACTATGTGGGAAAAACATCTATGCAGTTAAAGGACCATATCTACGAGCATAATAATGATATTAAAAACAAAAAGTCTACTAATGGTCCATTTAAACATCTTTCAGTTAATCCAACCTACCACTTTGGCTTTTTGGTTATAAAACAGGTAAATAAAGATTTGCAAGGAAAAGTGCTAGATGAGCATCTTAATTTACAAGAACTAAGATGGCAGTTTAGGTTGGATGCTATGTCCCCACCACACTTAAATGAAGGTTGTTTAATAGCCCCAATTTTAAAACTAAAAAATGATATGATATGAAGGTAATCACAATAGGTAGTGTGTGTGTGTGTGTGTGTGTGTGTGTGTGTGTGTGTGTGTGTGTGTGTGTGTGTGTGTATATATACATATATATATATATATATATATATATATATATATATATATATATATATATATATATATATATATATATATTTTTTTTTTTTAATCATTTTTATTGTGATAAATATTCATGTTCTAAATGAATCGTGGTTTTTAGTAAGTTTTTGATTGGTTAACTTGAATATAAATTGGTGACTGGATTAGTATGAGTGTTCTGATAAAGTTCCAATTATATGGAACAAAAGCACTAAACCTTTTTAATCCACTGTGACTCATTAAAATTATTAGAGTTCAAGCAGTTCATCTTTATTCATTGTGTTATTGCTCTTCACTTTTCTCAGTATGAGTGAACACCACCATCTCAACTTCTTTTTCTTTCTCTAAGATGCTTTCCCTTTGTAAATAATTTATCTTCAGTTTTACATTTTCACTTCTTACAGATGACAGCAGTCTATAGACTTCCTTTATTTCAGCCGTCTATTTTAAACTGAATGAAATAGGTTTATAACTCTGGTCAAGTACTGTATCCTCCTCTTTAACTATTGAAGTTTTTTTTCTTGTTGATAATTTTCTGGTCCTCATCACTCATCCAATACTTCAAATTCTCCACTTTTAGGGGCATTCTGTTTTGAACCAACAGGAAGTTTAGAATTATGGTCATGTTTATTTTCCTAACTTCATTCCCATGGAATGCACCCTTTTAGTAAATGATTCCTTATCTTTAGATATAGGAGTCACTTTTTCTCCCTGCTTTGCAACAGTTTCATCTGCAATATCATGTTTATACATTTCCATTCCTTCTTCTTGCTCTGCTTTTGCAAGCTACTTTGCACAATAGCAAAAGGTGGATTAAACTGTTCTAGCAGTCTATTCACCATAGTACATAGGTATAATCTTATTAGTAGTATGCTTCTCATTTGCTATATTTTTTCATGTATAGCATTGCTACTATTACTACCACAAAATCTAGCTATGCATCCTACATTTTGAAACCGAATATGTCTAAAGCTGGTACATTCTATATGTTATAAGAATTTCACATATACCGTAGTTCTAGACTTCTCATCTTTAAGCAAATTTTCATTATGCAACAATCTCTCTACTAGTACAATACAATTCAGCACCCTTAGGATCCATTTGAAATGACCACATTTGTAAGGAAGCAGACAAAGCCTTCTTAAACTTTTATCAGTGGTTAACATTTCTACCATTTTACTTTTACTATGTTGATCATTAGTATCTACCTATATTTTAAATGCATGCCTTACATTTCATAACTGAGATCTTACCATTTTTTAGGATAATTTGCCCAGTTATGAAGCTTGTTAGCTTATGTCTCAGAGGTAACACTAGCTTTGGCTAACAGTGACTTTTTGCTTTTCATAGTCCTATAAGAAGTCTGTTTCATTTTCATGAAGACTTTTAAAGATAGTCCAGTTAATTAGGTTGAGATGATTTAGAGTATTTTAGCCCACTCTCCAACGTCCCGTTTCTCCTAGGTGATACAATGTTTAAAAGCCATCAGGTACAGCTCAAGGTTTTGTCTCTTGTTAGTTATTTCATTGGTGGAATTGCATTTAACGTTGTTGGATCAGACAATCATTACCATCCTCTTGCTGCAACAGTAGTGTTCTGTTGCAGTTATTCCCCAGATTTCATCTTGACAAAACAGCAAATATAGGTGCACTCTTCATAAGTATTACCAGGACACACCAAAGGAAAACTTTCTCTTTACGTGAAATAGATTTTCTACAACAGTTCTGCTCACAACACATGCTACAAAAATGCTCTTTCTCAAATCAGAAAAATATGCTTAAACAAATGGCCTTTTTTCAGGAGGTGAAAGATATAAAAACGTGACTTGTGACATAAAAAATATGATAATATATGCCCACAATTTCCACCGATGTAAAATATAAAATGCAACTGAAACAACCGTCTTATATAATAATGTGGTTATACTGAACACACACAACAAAATGGGTAGATCCTTAGCAAATAATCATGCAGAATCACAAAACAATTTAAAGTACACCCTAAGCATAGTTCCTTACAGCAATAACACATTCTCTCTCAGAAAGTGTGTTTGAGTTTCTCAGGAATTCTTTCTTCTGGTTTTCCTTGAGGAAGAAATATACCCAAGTCAATTCTGATGTTGTCCTCTAGCTCTCTCTTTATTCTGCAGTCTTTCACACTGAACATTTCCTCAGGGCAAAAAGTCCTTTTATAGGAAGGAAAAATGTTTCTGAACTGGCTGACATCCGCCCTCATTTTTATACACATTTGATTGTCATACCATTAATCAATCAACTTGTGAAAACCCCTCATGACACTGCGATCCTGCAAAAGGGTCTAACACAGACAAATGTCTGGTACCAAAGACATAGACTTGAATTCAATGTAAAGAAAGGCATTACAGTTCCCTTTGGGAAACTGGCCACCCAAGCTAATTACTCCATCAATAAAATATCCTTATGAGTTGACCCAGTAGTTAGGGATCTAGGAATATATGTAGACAGCAATCTGGTCTTCAACCAACAAGACAGAAAGAAAATCATTCTATGTCGCTCATCTCATAAACAATGGTATAGCATCCAGGTCAAAGGAAGCTATATTACCACTCTGCTCAGCCCTTACCAGACCCATTATTGAATACAAAGCCCCCTTTGGCATGTACATAACCAGGCACTTACAACAGCTATAACACCTTCAAAGGTTCCTCACCAGAAGAATCCAGAGTATAAATACCCTGTCTTACACAGATAAAATTCTGGCTCTTTCTCTGTACTCAGTCTCCTACAGGTTACGTCGTGATCTATGCCTGGCATATAAAGCATTCCTAGATCCAGCTCTGGTGTTCTGGTGGATTTCTTACACATCTGCAAAACAAACAGCACTAGAAACACTTGATCTAAGGACCTGACCTTTGCCTGTGACATAAATAGAACATGCTGTAGAGACCAATGTGTCTCAAAGGATCCCCACACTATAGAATAAGCTCCTCAGCCACATGAAGCAAAGTTCATTCCTGACCCTATTCCAACAAAATCTTTGTCATTACAAGGAAAATACATTCACCCCTGGTCTAGCCTCTATGTCTCTGATGGACAGAGTTTAACAGTAAGTAAATTAATCCTCAACTAACATACCCCCCCCCCACACACACACACACACACACCCTTAGCTACCTTCATAATAAATGAAGGAGCAAGTATACACTGTATATAAATCTGGACACACCAATAGTAAATAAAATGTAAGAAAAGATATTCCAAAACCACAAACAAAATAATACAAAAGACTCACTTTATTTGCTAGCATAAAACTTTCACATAAAGATGCTTCCTTAGGCTAAAATAGTTTCAGAGCTAGTGGCACAATTTTATAGTTTAAATAAAGCATATCACTTAAGAAAATTATCAATTAAGCAATTAAAAACAAACAAAATTAAAGAGTTACTTATTTTAATCTATTATGCATTTCTTTTAAAACAGGTTTTATACTAAAAGCCTTGTTGAGACCTGGATATTGCTGTGCTCTAAGTCTAATGATCCACTTGCTCTCTTCTTGTTCTGTTAAATTACATACATCCCCTCCCTTAATGTGTTCTGATATTATGGATAAAATCATAAATTCAAAAATGTGTGTACTGTCAGTCTTCATAATGTGTTTATGTAATGCAGTTGTATCATTTTTTAAATCTTTTTAAATCTAATATGTGACCACATATCCTTTCTTTCATTTTTGGTTAGTTTTGCCAATATAAAATGCGTCACATTGGCGACACTTGGCCTTGTACACAATATTTTCTCTATTACATGTTCCATTGGCTCTAAGTGTGATGCCCGGCTATATCCCACTGGACTGCCACCAACTAATGTGACTTCCCTTACTATACTGAGTCAGTAGCTAAGGAACTTCAATCCTCTCTACTGACTCCAATATGAGACTATCACTTAAACAGGAGTAATATTTCACAATTTTTCCCCAAAGAGCACACCAAGAACATGCTCTATTTTCCTGGGACTGGAATATATACCTCTGTCCACCCCAAATTTAACTTGTTATTACATACTTCAAAGCAATGTCCCTGTTTAAGACCTCTGATACACTCACACTCAAAGTAAATTTAAATTTCATACATCTAAACACTTCTGGAAAAACCTGACACATATTTCCAGCTGTGTCCTTCCCCAAAATAATATGGTATTGCTGTTTGGAATCAAAGTGTCTTCATGCCCTTCTAAAGGGGTACCCAATTATGAAAATTAAATATCAAAATAAATGATAGCTATGACCATAAGCAACCAGGCCTTCGAGGTGACCTGGGGAGTATCAAACAGATATAAGCACTCTCTAATATCTAAAGAAAATCACTGATTTCCATCTACAATATACAGTAATGAAAAACATTTTATAATAAGTAAAATGACTACAAGAATGCAAATCAATATCTTTCAATAAACATCAAAATTCAATCACTGGAAATGTAAAATTAAACTACAGGATAGGAGTCCATTATTCTAGAAAAACTCTGTCTTAATAACTAAGCTTTCCTAATTTCACAAAAAAACTGTCCCTAATCTAATCTAATATGTGGCAGCAAGGCAAAAGGCAGGCTTAGAGTTTTTGCTGAGTTCTCTTTCATGGGTGTCCGCTGACTGCACAGCACTGCAACTGGCTGTACTTTACAAACTGCTCAGTACTTCACAAACTGCAGTCCCAGATGTCTTATTTAAAACAACAGTCAGCTGTCTGAAAATGTTCTTTCCCTGTCAATCAGCTGTTTAAATAATTACTTAGCAACCAAGAACATTCTAAGGACATCACTCTAAGTACAGCTGATTCTCCAAAGTACTTAGAATGTCCCTCAAAAACATGCTCAGTTAGAAATGTATCAAAGCACTGACAGAGTCTTTAAACATTCTGTATACATAGGGAAATACTCAGCATTTAAAAAAAAAACTTATTTACATTTTTACAATTAGACATGCTGGTATACAATACAAGTTAATCTGACAATATGCACAAATCTCCTGCCAGACATGTTAACACAGATGACTGTTTTCATTTTCTTCACACTAAGTACAAATTCATTCTCAGATAAGAGATGTATTATTGTTGTATGTGTATAAATATATTTGCAATAAATGTAATTATTACACTTATATGTACCTGTTCTATGTAAATTTCTATCAACATTCCTTGTATTCTTTAGAGTATTCGATTTTTTGTATGCAGAACTTGGTCCTTTACTGGTTATAGATTGTAATTCATCCACTTGTGATAAGATGATTCAATGTTTCTTTATAATATTTATTGACATTAGAAGTATTCCTATTATACGTGAAAGTAAATAAAAAATATTAGAATTGTCATTATTCTTTTCTCTATATTTAATAAGTTCATTATTTCGCCCTGAAAAAATAGGTTTAGTATTATGTTGTCTGCCCTTAAAGTATATCACTATTTTAATCAATGAAGATTATTATGCTTATAACCACTATATTTAAATGCGTGATCTATCTCATCTAATTGATGTAACATATTAACATCTTGTGTATTGAGTCTTGCTAGATGTGTCATTTGAATCCTAGCAATGTTATCAGAAATGAATGGAGGATGCATACTATCATGAGCTAGGGTCAATAGACATCAATATGAATTACTTTACGGACCTATACCAAGTCTTTCATTCAATTGATCAAGTCACATCTAATAAATAGCAGTAACTGTCACGGTCAACATCAAGCAATTATACTATAACCACAACTCTTTCCCAAACAACTACCTTTTAAAGACACTCAAATACATTACTAACTCTTATTACAACCATAAAAAAACTCTTTACGTCTATTTAGCCTTCATCAACCATATCTATACTCCAGTCTTATGTACTTACTTGCACATTTTTCCTTTCCATAAATACATTTTATTTCATTTCCTTCCTCTGTCTCACTCAATGTGTACCTTTCTACCACACCATACTAAAAATAACTATTATCCATGCTGATGTAAATATCTCAAAATACAACTTTATTACCTCTTTTCTTCTCTGTATTTCACTTATTTTCAGATGTTGATATTTTCTACATCTGAAATGACACACAAGTATCTTGTTACTCTTTGTACATAGACATCTAGAGGAACTTAATGTGCAGATGCTTGTTTTTATGCATGCTCCATTTATTGTACTATAACCAGTGGATGTTATTTCTGTAGAGCTTTTCTCCCTAGGGCACTGTGAAAAAGGGACCTTTTTGGCTCAACTAGCTTTTTCTGGTTAACAAAGTAAATAAATCAATAAATAAATACATTTACTCTGAAGACAGTAGCAAGATCAAAAATATGATAAAAGTTGGAAAATTATTAAGGCAAATCCTGATTTAAGGGAAGTAGTTGAAGAGGCCCTGGCATTCACTTGTATAAAGGGCAGTAACACAAAGCTAAGAGTATTTTAGAATACAAAGTGAAGGACAATGAAAAGAAAAGAGCCTTTCCCTGCATTTTTACTAGATACTGTAAATATATGGGAAACAGGACTAACTTTAACCTGTGGAACTTGTTTAACTTGCTTACTTATGTAATCTCTGTAAATAATCTGTTTGTAATATGTAATGCTGGTATTATGTAATGCTGTATCGGATTACCCTTGGAACTTTTCTCCCCGGGCCTCCGCTGAAAATGGACACACATCCAGTCGGACTATCCCGGTCAACAAATGTAAAATAAATAAAAAAATGTTTTGATTTGGACTGAATCTTTGAAACAAGTGGACATTTCACATGCAGCACTGATAATGTTATATATGTGGCTAGTTGTGATGCATGTGTTACTTTTTATGTAAGAAAGAATGTGAGAAGGCTAGCTTTGAGAGTGAAGGACCACTATCAAATCAAAAGCAATCACAATGTTTTATACATACTTCTGAAGAAATTTAGGAGTTGCGAGTGTTTTTTTTTTTTTTTTGTATTGGAGAACAAACATCTGACTTGACAGGAAATGAGATGTATATGTTTTACAAACAGAAAACAGATGCAGTGGCAGATTACACTGGGAGCTTATCTTAAACCAGGCTTAAATGAGCTTGCTAGTATCGAACAAGAGTTTACTTTTATTGGAATTGATGTATTACTTCATTTTTCAATTACTGGTTCTTGAACCTATATCATATTTTTAGTTTTTCATTGTGTTAGTTTGATGGAGTCCTACTGATCTTATTTATTTATTTATTTTTTTTGAGGACAAAAATATATACTCCTTGGAAATTAAGTGGTTTCTGCTTTCTACCGTTATATTTTATGGTGTGTGTGTTGAATTCCCTGGTTCTTGCATTTCTATGATACACCACTTGTTATGTGACTTGGGATCCCTCCATGTGTTCCTGTATGATGGACATTGCCAATTTCTTTCTGACTTGTAAGTTGATATGGTGCTGTATGTCACTTTTAAATGCAGGTTTCTCTACTTCCTAAGTTTTTTTTTCTGGCAATATCCAACATCAAGGGTATATGTTTTATTATAAATCAAAAGGATGGAAATCTGTCAAAGCATGTGATACTTCATTAAAGGAAGCATGAGGTTTTGCCATCTTCCTCAATAAGTTTTATCAGCATGCACTTTAATGTCTGGTTAAACACTCCAGTAGCCCATATTTCTGGGGATGGCACACTGTATTTATTTAATAGCTTGACCTTATAGGCTTGTCACAGTCAATGCATTATTCTAGATATAGAGGGGCTTCATCTCAGAGTATTTCCTTAGGCAACCTTACTATTGAAGATTAATAACTAGCTGAAGATTTAACATTTACATTACATGGAGACTGGGGACATAGTTGCATAGTCTAAACAAACTAAAATGTATTGAAACCCATTTTGGATTTTACAAGTGACCCAGCAATTTCCCTTGAAATACATTCACATACCACCTCTATGATATATACTGGAATAAAAGAATGTTGTAGCCTGGTGACAGGCAATCTTCTGGCATTCATGACATCCAGATTGAAGTTCTCAACTTATTTATTTATGACCAGTAAAATCTTTCTAGGATCTTTCTTTAGTGATTTCCATTCTTAGATGTCCTCCTTGTACTTAAATATGTGCTTAGCTCATCACTAGTTTTCTGAGAACTTTGGACACTAATAGCTGATGTAGCACTTCTTCTCTGTCCTTACTATGAATATTAAATCTTTTTGTAACTCCAAAGCATGGGCAGGAATTAAAAATGTTTTGTTCAGTTTCTTCCTCTTCCGTGTTAGCCATATTTTTCCTTATTCTCCTCAACCTTAACGTGTTATCATCTTCTTCTTCTTTCGGCTTTTCCTGGTTAGGGGTTGCCACAGTAGATCACCTGTCTGCTCATGATTGGCAAAGGAGTTTTACGGTGTCAAGTTGCCAGACCAGAACCCAACCTTCCACAGAAGGCACACACACATGCACTCACTCCTAGGGCCAGTTTCGAGTGTCCAATCCACCTACAGCATTTCCTTGGGAAGAAACCTGACCACCCGGAAGAAACCCACGCAACCATAGGGAGGACATGCAGACTCCACACAGAAGGCACTCTAGCTGAGGATTGAACCAGAGAACCTCTTGCTGTGAGGTGACAATGCTAACCACTGCACCACCGCAGCTGCCCTCAAAGTGTTATCATCTAATTTTGCCTTTTTAAAGTTTATAAGGTTTACTTCAAAGTCAGCCAACTTTGGAGTTTTGTTAGAATCAGTCTGTCATGAAACAGAAGGCAAAAATAAGCTAACCACACTGCTAAAGGAGCCTCACAAGCAAAACAACCAAACTAAGAAAAATAATTGTGAGTCAACCAACACGGTCCAGGCAGGATAAACTTCTGTTGAACACCAAGAATGTATAAAAAAACTGTTTTCATGACCTTCTCATGTGTGGATTAATAGACCAAGACATATATGAGTTTTTCACAATTGAAATCCATGGATTGCCTAAGATCCATAAGAACAACCTTAATCCCTAACTGCATCCTATTGTTTTGGAACGTGGTAGGGTAACTGAACCTTTACCTAAATTTGTTGAAATGTAGCTCAAATCAGTACTTGCTGAATCTCCTGCAATTCTGAAGGATACTGAACAATTTATACCTAGTTTGTATAGCTCTGTAGCCAATACTTTCCTTTCTTTGGCTGATGTTTTGTTTGTAACCATGGACATTAAAACACTTTTTACTGCTATCCCAATCAGGCAGGGGTGGATGCTGTGAGGCTTTTTCTTTCCCACCATGGTCATTTCATGCATGGCATGGTAACTGTTGTTTGTACTTTATTTAATTCTAAGTAATAATGTGTTTTTGTTTGAGAACCAGCACTACCTCCAACTACTAGGTGTGGCTATGGGCACCCCCTGTGCCAATAGCTATGCTAATTTGGTTATGGCACAGTGGGAGAATGAGAACATACATGACAGTAATATGTTTAGCCATCATGTAAAATACTATGCCAGATTTGTGGATGACATTTTTTTCCTATGGGAAGGTGATGTGGGGTATCTTGAAAGTACCTCAGATTTCCTCAGGTTTACTGTTAATTATTCTTCCATTTCTACTGATTTTTTGGATGTCGGCATTTCTAAGGATTCTGATGGCACTTTAGGGACACAACTATATAGGAAACCTTGTTGAAGGAATGGGCTTCTGCATCATTCCAGCATCCATCCCCCACATATTTTTTCTAACATACTTAATGGTCAATGCTTAAGGGCTTCTAGGCTATGCACTAATGGCCTTGTGTTTGAGGAAACTGTACATAGATTGAGCAATGGCTTCTCTGAGAGAGGTTACTCACAGACACAGATAGTTAATGCTAGGAATACCACTCTGCAACAATGACAAGGCAGAGGGACGCTGTATTTTTCCTCTAGTAGAAGGACTGTGAACCATAACTGAAGGTCCGGAGAGGCCCGACACCCTAGGGCATTTCTAAGATATACAGAATTATTGCAATATTATAAGAAAGAATTGGCCTGTCCTTTTAGCTGATCATAAGGTGAGACAATTAGTGGGTGAGTACCCCTTCTTCACATATAGGAATAATATGTCTATCAAAAGACTTGTATATTATGGACGAAGGCCTCCACCCCATATACCTACATTAAAGTTGGTATGCTTCCCTGCCACTGTTGCAAGGCATGCTCTTTCATATCCACTGAACTTTGTTTCACACATCCCATTACAGGGCTCATTTTTACACCCAGATTTGTGGCAACATGCAGGAGCAGCAATTTGGTATATTTGGCTACCTGCTGCTCCTGTGATAGTTTCTATGTGGGCAAAACCACACAACAACTTAGAGAGAGGGTACGTGAGCACCTAGGCAACATACGTAATCATGTAACATCAAATGCTTTAGCTAATCATGCCTTATTGTTTCCATGACACAATTATTTTAAATTCAGAGTTTTACAACTTTTCCATCTCCATATTAGAAGAGGTGATGTTAATAATGTTGTTGAGATGTGTGAGCTAAAATGGATTGTTTCTTTGCATATGAATGCCCAGGACTTAATAGTGGTGTCTCCCTTAAACCAGCCCTTTTGAGTAGGCAGTGATATGAGTTACATCACTTTGTTTGATTGGTCTTTTTTAATTAGTTTTAGTTTATTGGTTGTGCTATGTTTTAAATATCTCTGTGTTTTAACATACTTTTGTATTTGGTCTTATGAAGTGGTAACCCTGCGAAAGTGCTAACCTTCTTCAATAAAACAGTTTTTTATACATTCTTGGTGTTCAGCAAAAATTTATCCTACCTGGATCATGTTGGCTGACTCACAATTATTTTTCTCAGCATGAAACAGAAGGCATTTTTTCTACCAATATAGAACTGCAAAATTTTGCCCTTCAGGCAAACAAGGACATCCGTTTACCTATGACATGGGTGACACCCTATTGAAAGTTGACTCTGTCATTAGGGACCTAAGTACTTTTGTTGATAAAGAAGTCTCCTCTGATCACCATGTATCCACTGTTATTCAGAAATTATTCTTTTATTTGGCTAAACAGATCATGAGAGGTATATCTTAAAAATATACACCCCTCGAGATCAGTCTAGCTAAATAAAGGATCTTATTGTCTGTCTCTACTCCTTTTTCATTAGGCCCATAATACAATACAATTCCCAGTTTGGATTGTACTTGTCTAAGCACATGACTCAGTTTGAAAGTTCACTATGTTTCTTCATCAAGACAATCAAGAGCATGTCTTTCTTGTGCTACACTGATCTCCTCAAAGTGATCTTTTGCTTTTTCATTTCCTACAGACTCTCGAGTGGCGCACTCTGTCTGACCTGCACATCCTCTAAGGATCCAGTTCTGTGTGACCTCCTGCACATTCATAAAACAACTTGCAGCTCATACTCTAAACACACACACACACACACACACACACACACACACACACGCACACGCACACCACACGCATGCACACACACAGTGGTGGATTCAGGAAATCTTCAAAAAGGAGGGTGCAGTGTGGTTAACTGACTACCATGTTGGGAGTGGGAAAGTGGGGCACTGGGTTTGGGGGATGTGGAAAGATCAACTTAAGATGTTCTGACATCATGTTTGAAAAGAGAGCAATATATATTCAGTTGCACGTGATTTTGCTGTGGATTTGGTAATAGAAACAGGTATTTCCTGTGCAACACACAGCACATTTACAAATAGCACAAGTGTTTTGAATGCATGCCTGAAAGAAAGATTGGTTGCCCATGCTAGGTCACAGTCCCCTTCCATGTCATAGATGGCATATGCATTGTTATAACCTATGAAACTGTCCTACTGAAGGTGATATTAGCCAGAGTACCACAGTAAATGTAAGCATTTTTTTCAAGTAAATAATGATATATGTGGAAACACTGAAGTTCAGTTAAGTAAAAGTAACACAGCAATTAAAAAAATAGATATTATGAAAACATCTCAAAAAGCAAATCCTCAGTTTAGTAATTGTAGTAATCTTATAGATGATGCTACTAAAACAGATATTTCCATGTAAATAAATAAAAACTTTCTGAGCTTTTATTAACAATGTTGTTTTAGATTCATATTGGATTTCACTCTGTGTTAAACCTAAAAAACTTCAGTGTCTTCCTTTTCATCTTTCCAAGGTATTAAGGTTTACAAGTCAATAACCATTAATCTTGCTACTACCTGAATAATAGCATGTCCTATTTTAATTATGATTTCACAAGAAATAAAAATATTTAGTTACATATTCTTTCAATATACAAGACATGTTGTTAAAATAAAATATTTCACAGACCCTGTTGGCAATGAAGAAAACCTATGTGTAACAATTTGCTTAAATCTGGGTCCGTCATCAGGGACTTGGCTGCCTCTATTGATAACAGACTCTTCATTGACCCCATTGCCATTGGGGTGGTTAGAACACTCTTTAGCCCTAAAACACATATCCTTTGTATTATCCCACCATTGTCTAATGATATTGTAGTACTACTTTATCCCTCCCTTATTAGGGCGATCACTGAATAAAATGCCAAATTCAACATGTGCCTCACTAAACAATTAAACATGTTTAAAATGCAGCAAAGTTTCCTCACCATATGTTTTGTTTCACATAGACCCCTGAGGGGTGATGCTTACTTATGAACAACCCAATATTCTAGGACCTCCTTCACCTAACATACTTAATTTTGATCATCTGTATATACACTTAGCATTCCTCCTCATGTCTACCCTCAAAAGCAAGCATCCTGTATATGGCTGATGTTTAACTGTGACAAAAGGTAAAAAAGTGTACCCCGATTTATTTTTCCTGAATAGTATATAGCCACTTCACAAGCAATAGTCAACTTCTACAAATCTGTAATTCACAATCATGAGGAAAATTAAAGAAATAATGACCACACTCACCCCAGCTCTCACACAAGCTCTAGCAACTTAATGTGAACATCTTTGAAAAGGGTTGATTTTAGACTAGATAAAGCCCAGTGAAGATGCTGAAGATGGAGATCTCCTACTAGTTATGTGTGAAAAACCCTTTTACAGCTGGTGCTGTAGGGGTTGCAGGGCCAAAGTATTAACTGTGTTTCTACTACTTACCAGAAGACTTATCCCCCAATAGTGTGTGTGCATCTAAAATAAAACAGTGCATAATTTTACACACTCATGCACATACTAACATTGCCCCTGGCAAACATCTTTCACAAGGCAGCTAAAAATACACACTCTCACACACTCACACACACTCACACACACTCACACTCACACTCACTCACACACTCACACACACTCACACACACTCACACACACTCACACACTCACACACTCACACACACTCACACTCACACACACACACACACACACACACACACACACTCACACACACACACACACACACACACACACACACACACACACACACACACACACACACACACACACACACACACACACACACACACACACACACACACACACACACTCGCACAAACCACACTCCATGCCATGTTTTAGGGAGTTGTAGAAATGAAAGCACCTGCAAAAAGACAAGGTGAAAATGCAAACTCCACACAGAAGACCACAGTGAAGAACCTGACCAGAGAACCAAGTGTTGTGAACTGGAAATGAGACATGCTATGTCACTGTGTAAGAGATCAATTGCTTTCCCATACAACCTACATAAGCTACTCAAAATGCTCATTTATTGCTACAGTACTGCATATTTAATGGACAAATAAATGTAACTCTAAATAACTGCAAAACAGAGCTAGCTAGACAACAACTGTAAGTGCAGCATATTTTCACCACTGTGTATGCTTTCATTTCATACCACATAATGCCATATAAACACCTTCAGTTATTAATATATTTATTATCAAATAACATATATTCATAACATTTCTGGAAAATAACTCACATTTTCCCTGGTACCCAGAGCCAGATCATGGTCAAATGGGCCCTAGACAAGGTAATGGCTGGGGCCCCCACAGACACGGTATCCCCCCACAGACATCACAGTGTCCAATTACTTGTCTACTTCTCCCCAGTTATCATAAGCACTGTTCAAATCTCTCATTGAAACCCACATTCAAACAAAATGCATCAGGCCAGTGGTGGGAAAGGATTACCTTTGGGCATTTTCAAACCATAGGCCCCTTGCACACATTTTTAGGACCATGCATCCGTGCATATGCTCTTTGATTCACCTTACTGACTGTATTAAATTATATTCCTTGTATAATACAGCACCACTTGTTAGACTGTGTTTTAAATTTGTAGTTTTGAACATTTTTCCAGTCAGCAATGAAACAAAATGTATGCCCAATGATGACAAAACTGCCCATTTCAAAATATTTCAACCATAAAAGGCCACTCAAACTTTTCTTATTACAATCCACAAATATCAGCCAATGTGCACAATCTCTGCAGAGGTAAAATTCATCTGAATAATCCCACATTAAACATATCTGTAACTAATGAAAAGGTTGCTGTTAGCAAACGACTTCATACTTCAATGTTTATCTACAAATGCAGTGCCTCCTGCCCTTGAAACATAAATTTCCTATGTTACAAAAAAAAATAATTGGTAAGCTGGTAATATTGCAATCAGGAATGGATGGCAAAGCAATAGCAGGTTCTAGCTGCTGTAAATAAGTTTTTTAGTTCATTAATCAATGTGTTTTATAGTTTTACATGATTACTTATCTTATTTATATCTAATTTATATACCAGAATGAGAAGAATGAAACACCAGACACTCCATTCTCTTAAATGAAAGGAAAAATGCATAACGTACAAAAAGTAATACTTACAAAAATAATAACAACATATAAAATCAGTTGTAGTACACTGAGGATCTGTACTAAAAGGCACTTCATTATGTTGTACATTTATGATCTTCTGAAATGCCCCAAGAAGCTGAGGCATGATGGCATTGATAGTAAATGTAGAGTCTAGCATTGCAGATAGTGTTATTTAATCTGTACTGTAACACGTCTAGAATCTACCCATCGCTTCTGTAAAAATTATTTCACTATAAACAGTAAAACAGTACTTGTTATCAACACTGATGGATTGGAAAAATAAATGAAAGATTGTGAATTATGCACAAAATTAATATTAGTTACTACGCCTATAAATTATGACACAACCCACTACTATAATTCTTAATTTGCTTGGCTTGTGTAGTATAAAAGCATCAACTGCTACAACCAAAACTACCACAATCTCATTAAAAAGATCTTATTTACCACTACAGAGAAATTAAATATCACTGAGTTCTCTGGAGTATGGCATTCGCCCCTGCCCCAGTGCCCAAAACAGCATTAAAACAAGCAAAATGGCAACATTCAGCATGAATGGTGCCCCATCTCCCACCTACAAACTCTGTAGACTTTTCTACAACACCCCTTCATCATAAAATAGAAGCTTCCACTACCAAAATGAAACTGCTGACAAAATAAAATGCAAACACCAATGTAAAACATTTAACTACCAAATGTTCTTTTTGCTTACATTAAATCCTAATGCAACTATATGATGCCTTCTGAAAGGTTTTCATCCTGTTTTAAAATTAAAGATAAACCACCAACGACCAGCAAAAAACGATAGTGAACACGCAGTAATGAAGAAATAATGATTATTTATTTATAATTCCTTCAAATCCAGACCGGTTTCGGCTATTCAGCCTTTATCAATGAATACAATAAAGTTTTTTTGAATGAAATGAAGCAGCCTGCATTTATACTAGTCTCTGATTACCTGGAAGCAATATTACAGCACCACCCAGTGGCTGGAGTAACAAAGTGCATGTTCTATTCTTGATTAAAGCATATGACCAGTGGCATAAAAATGCCAGAGGTGTAGATATTAAATCATATTTTTAAAGATAAAAATCAAAGCTCTGGAAGAAAGCCATTATATGACATGCATATTACAAGGTAATAGACCAATACCATAGTCACTATTTGTGAATGCATATCATAGTATAAAAAAGCAGAAAATATATATCACTAGTATATATATATATATATATATATATATATATATATATATATATATATATATATATATATTTTGAAGGGTGATAACCACAAGTTCAGAAAAACTGAATAATAATGAACCAAGTACTGATCATATAATATATTACAAAATAAGGCAAAAAGAGTATAGTGGCCTTTTATATTGCCAGATATCATGTGACAAATAATAATACATTTTTGTATATTCTTTAACAAGAACTACAAGCCTTTTCAGCATTGCATTTTGAATATAAAGTATATATTGTGTTCACAAATATATATGTGCCAAGCATAATACAGATATACTGATAGACACATATATAGACAAGTGTGGATGTCAGGGTTTATGAGCAAGATTTTTTCTAAGTGGTGTTCTTTGACCAAATATATTATAGTTTAACTGTTGAAAAATATTTATATATTTTTTATTGACACCTAGGTTCTCATTGCAGTCCCTGTTGAACTATTACTAATTTGGACATATTGATTGAAACAGATTTGGTTTCTAGTTGGTCAAAATTCATAAATACATTGGAAAAATGGATTTGGAGCAACTACTAATGGGATTATGTGCTGATCAACATGATATTGGGGTGTTTGGTATGAATAACATGTCAAGCAGTAATCCGAGTGGCTCAAATATTAACATTAACAATGGCTGTGAAATGGCCTTCAACCAATTCAACAAGGATCTTAAAAACTTACGTGCCAATATATGGCACCTCAGACATTTTAAGGCATATATTAATAAGGATATCACACCAAGAGGACTTAGAGTTAAGTTACAGCCTTTGGTCAGTAGGTCGGAGGACAGGCTGACCAAAGAATGGAACCAAGCTCTCCAACAATCATCAATGACTTTTGTCAAGATCCTTGCATCCTATTATGAGAGAATGGTGGACATTTGTTTAATGGAAGTAAAAGATTCATGTGAAGAATGTAAGAAATATGAATCACAACCAACATATGCCACTTTGGTTAGTAAATTATCCAAAGATCTGGCTAATTTTGACCAACTAACTAAAGATAGGAAATATGTAAGTTCAATAGGGACTGTACTGAATACCAAAGAGGCCGTCCTTTTGATACATTAAAAACTGTGAGATTCTATGATTTTGGTCAAAAAATACCAGGAAACAAACCTAAGAAAAGGCCTAGGTCTATTCTAAAATCCTCTGACAAAACTTTAGCTAGTACTTCAGGGGATGACTCATCTTGCACAGACAATGACTGTAATAACTATCGAGAATCACCCAGAAGCAAAAAAACTAATGTTCAGTACCCTTTAGACATACAAACAAGCGACGAGGGGGTCGCAAGCACAAATATAGGAATAAGATCCAATTCCATGGAAGGGCTGTTACAAACAATGTTGAATTGACGGAATTTGAGTTTCATAATGTTTTGAACCTTTCTAATGTTCAACTGACAGATGTACAAACTAAACTACTTAATAAAGGACTTGGTTTTATTCCTAGTTTTTTTATTAATGAACATAGCATTGTTAAGGATGTTTTGTCTTTCTGTTGTAACCTGAATTTGAAATTATTCTTTTCAGACAACACCTCTCAAAGATCACTTGATTTCAAATTTTTGAAATCAGACTTTCAACCGCCCATGAACAAACATGTCTCTATTTTCCAACAATCTGTTCTCAGGGATTTACATTTTCATCATAATGAATCATACATTCTGGGCCAGAATATGTCACCCATGGAAAAGGCAGCCTTGGAGGAATTAAAGCATAATCGCGACATTGCCATTCTACCTGCAGACAAGGGTGGTGCCGTGGTGGTTATGAACATTTGGGAATACCTTGATGAGGGAAAAGGCAGTTAGCTGATACTAGATGTTATATGCAAATGTACATTGACCCAACTGGGGTTTTCAAAAAGAAATAGACTCTTTTCTGAAACTAGCTGAGGATGAGGGTATCATAACAAAAATACTGTTAAACATCTTACTGTAAAAGACCCACAGAAACAAATCTTGTATCTTCTCCCAAAAATACATAAGTCCATTTCAAAACCCCCAGGTAGACCCATTGTATCAGGGATAGGGTCCTTGACGGAACCACTATCAGCATTTCTAACACAGTATCTCAAACCCCTTTTAACATCAGTTAGGGCCCGACTACAGGACACCATGCACTTTTTACAAATTTTGGAGGATACACAGCTAGAACCAGACTGGTTAATGTGCACGTTGGATGTTAAATCTTTATACACAAGTATTCCACACTGGACGGGATTATAATCCCTGCAATACTGGCTTGAGAGAACAAACTTATATCCTCCGGGCTTCAACACCTTACTTGTCTACATGGCGGAACATGTATTAAACAAAAATGTCTTTTATTTCCATGGAGAATGCTTTTGGCAGCTACAAGGGACATCAATGGGAGCTTCCTTTGCACCCATTTATGCTGACTTATTCATGGCCTATTTTGAAGAATGTATGATATATGACAAATCACACAATATTTACATGGTGGAAATCGATATCTGGCGACGATATTTGGATGATTGCTGGATGGTGCGGAAGATGGATGAAGCATATCTAAAGGAATTTATGGAGTACCTGAATGGTAACATTTGGGGTATTGAGTTTACGGTTACATGTAACAGGAGTACCATAGATTTTTTGGATGTTACTGTTTACCGTAATGCAGATGATACTCTAAGTACCAAAACATTCAGAAAATACCCTCAATACAATACCTTGTTACATGCCTCCAGTATGCACCCGAACCACACCATCTGCAACATCCCTAAGTCTCAATTTATGCGTATCAGATGCATTTATTCATCTCATGATGAATTTGAACATGCCAGACTTGATTTATACCATAGATTTCAGGACAGAGGATATAGAGACATAGATATATATCAAGCTAGTTCATGGAGCAAAACCATAGACAGGAGAACATTGTTACAATACAAAAAATCAGAGCATGCTCATCAGGATTCTATCTTGAGATTTGTCACCACATATGGCAGGAACCAACCTATTGTCAGGGATATACTTAATTGCAACTGGAACATTCTTTTGGCTAATGACACTTTAAGGTCAATACTAGGCCCTCAATGTCAAATGTCATACAGAAGAGACAAGAATTTGGGAGGGCTATTTTCACTTTACAAAAACAGAGAAGGGGGAGGTGCGATATATCATCAGACCACTATCAGTGGTGATAAACTAATTGGTACTTTTCCATGTGGTCACTGCTGTTCCTGTTTACAAGTTAGTACACTAAAATAATTCACCAGTGCCAACACCAATCGGGTATTTAAAACCAGGGTGTTTGGTAATTGCAGCAGTACATGGGTTATTTACTTAGCTGCCTGCCAATGTAAAGCTTTTTATGTTAGTCAAACCTCTAGGTCTCTTAGAATAAGGATGACAGAACATCGTAGTGACATGAGGAACAAAAAAGAAATAAATGCTTTATACAGACACACGATACAACATCCCAATGCCCAGTTTATGTTCATGATCATTGACAAAATTCAGGGAGATAGGAACAACCAACAGGGTTGGCACACCATTTTAAACCACAAGGAACAATATTGGATAACCAGCCTTGGATGTTTATTCCCCCCAGGTCTGAATGACCATCTGTGAGTTTCACTGAACACTGGAGGATTTCATAATCATGGTTACAACAACAAACATTCATATAGATCAAGAATTAGTACGAACCATTCAATGGTGGTTAGGCCTACCAACGCTCATATTATACTCTATAAAGCATGATAAAAAATTGTTCAGGATATGAATATGTATATGTATGGTTTGGTATTCATATCTGTTATGTTGGCGTTAAACATTGAGTATGGTACAATTACAATGTTGAACTTGTGTTATCTACAAGCATATTATTTCAATTTATCTTAATCTATAATATAGCTGAGAATGAGGCCACTATACTCTTTTTGCCTTATTTTGTAATATATTATATGATCAGTACTTGGTTCATTATTATTCAGTTCTTCTGAACTTGTGGTTATCACCCTTCAAAATATATATATATACTAGTGGTATATATTTTCTGCTTTTTTATACTATGATATGCATTCATAAATAGTGACTATAGTATTGGTCTATTACCTTGTAATATGTATGTCATATAATGGCTTTCTTCCAGAGCTTTGATTTTTATCTTTAAAAATATGACTTAATATCTACACCTCTGGCATTTTTATGTCACTGGTCATATGCTTTAATCAAGAATGGAACATGCACTTTGTTACTCCAGCCACTGGATGGTGCTGTAATATTGCTTCCAGGTAATCAGAGACTAGTATAAATGCAGGCTGCTTCATTTCATTCAAAAAAACCTTTATTGTATTCATTGATAAAGGCTGAATAGCCGAAACCGGTCTGGATTTGAAGGAATTATAAATAAATAATCATTATTTCTTCATTACTGCGTGTTCACTATCGTTTTTTGCTGGTCGTTGGTGGTTTACATTGTTGGCTTGATCCTGCATGCCATCCTTGCGGAGCGTATGGTTGTTTGTTAAAATTAAAGATGACATTCTAAGTCTAGTGCTGCAAGCTGCATTCCAAAAGCAGAACATTTTCACCAACAGTACTTTTAGTTTGAACATTCAGAATTTATGGAGAAAGGGGTACAAAAAGTTCTTCAAAACTGGGGAGACAATTGTGAAGCACTTCGTCTCAAGTGCTGTTTAAATTTATAACTGCTGAAAGTGAGGAACTAGATTAGACCTGCCATTAACGGCAGCTGTTCAAGGTGCTGAAATCATAGCCATGAGCTGCAACGGTCGCTAACAGTTAACAGAACTCATGCAACAGAACCCAGTAGTTCAGGAGCTAAGAAAGATTAAGGAGGAATAAACTGTCTTCCTATGCTTCTTAAATTAAACATTACTAAAAAAAAAGTAAGAGTGAACTCTAATCAAAAGCCAAAGTTTAAAAAGTACTCAAAAGACCAAAAAGAGAGATGTGCAGAATGCCTGTATGCTGGTACTGCACTGCCAAGTCCCCTCACTTCAGATTTAAGGAGCAACTACCACCTCCCTTTGATACTCAGCTAGCCAAAATACAAAAATCTGCAAAGTGTCAGTATACTGGTACTGCAGTGCATTCCCAGTTATCACAATATGTGCACCTAGTGCCTACTGAGAGCAGCCTGTTTCTGCATTTGCCCTCTTTTTAGTCAACTGGCTGCAAAATACTCTGCTGACTACAAAACAAGCCAAGGTATCACATCATTCAGAAGAATCTAAAGTTAATGAAAAAATCATCTCCCTTTAAACTGCAGCAAGCTGTTTACTAGTAATAAAGAAGCACGAAACAGCTTGCTACAGTTAAATGACCACATGTAACACTTTAGATGTGACCGCAAAACACTCCAACACACACACCTATGGAAGTAGCTTGAGGAACATCACAGCAGAGCTGTCATTGCCTAAAACATCTTAGTAATATTACACTGGCTTCTGGAACATGATTGGACTGTAAGAATCAGCTGATAAGAAGCCTATGCTCACAGTTCAATAATATTTCAGGAGACACACTTGCAAGGTATGCACAAAAATATAAAATGTCGAATGGCAAGGCTTAAGAGCAAAACGTACCTCCAAAAGCAGTACAGTTGACATTTGACAGTGTCATAAAAAGGGAGGATTAGCACCACTGGTAAATCCACCACTGGTGGAAACACAGACATATACTCTTTTGGCTGTACACTTTCCAATTTCAACAAAATAACTATGCATTTCTTTTTTCTTGCCATGGATTCACAACAACTTTAAAAAAGGGGAGGTGCATGCCCCTGCACCCAAGCCTAAATCTGCCACTGCATGCACACATGCACAAACATACACACACACACACACACACACACACACACACACACACACACACACACACACACACACACACACACACACACACACACAAGCTCTACATTTCCACCAAAATATGAATAGTACCTGATGGTGAGATACATACCACTCCCAGACAATACCTCTTTTAAGGAATAGACTTCCCTTGGGTGTAAAACAAAGTAGCTCCCTGACCCTCTTTAAGCATAACAAGGAAAAAGAGATGAACAATCAAAAATACATACCAGGATCACCTCAAGTCCTTACTGAAAGGGGGATTGAAGTTAGGTTTATACTATACCCTGGGTCTGCTTATCAAGCCCTCACTGAAGTGGGTTGTAACTGCATATTAATTATTCATCTCTGTGGATATTCACAATATAGGATCTTCTGGCTAGGCTGCAAATGTTCCTCCAGATCAGTAGCCCTGTATTAACCGCTAAGCCTATAAGGACTAGGATTTCAAGTGTCTAACTCTCCATCCAAAAAAAGCAGTTTGTATTAGTATTCTTTTGTGCCCGTTGCTATCTCTACATTAGATATATTTTGTTGTTGTTTTCCTTTATAAACCTGATGATTGAAAGCTTTTCTTCTGTTTACAGTTCCTGACTTAGAAACAGCATCAAGATTCTGTTCAAGATTTATTTGTACCTCAGTATAATGTGGTCCTCTTCTTTCTCTCTCCTTCCTTAGGGTATTCTCCATCTGTCTCGGTGTAGAACTGCATCATTGCATCACTTTCTTTTGCTTCTTTGAGTTCCTTTCCTTCTGCAAAGGGCATGTAAGCTCTTCGGTGCTTTAGCTAGGTCATCTAGCATTCTGGGCAACTCTGGAGACTGGCACCCACTACAATTCAAAGTTGAGGAGCAAAAAATAAATAAAAACAAAAAAAGGACTTACTACATTTACTATAATGCTGATCTCATAACTGCAACTGCAAATGTCTCTACTTCCTTCATACCACATGACATAGGCAATTGCTAATCACAGTCCCTAACAGCTTGTTTGGGGGCAGCTGCCCCTTAGCATCATTCTAGTCACAGTTCTAAAGAGCCAACGTTATTTTCTGCTTTCTTTTCTTTTACTAAGAGATACCTGTCTCCTAGAACCATCCATTACCTGAGATTTTTGCCTTATACTGACTGAAATGGGTTATGAACTCTGACCAGGAAGTGGTTCTTCCTCTTTAACTGCACAAATGAAGTCTTTCTTGTTGAAGAATCTGTTCTCAGCCCTCACCTGTTGCTTTGAATTAGTCATTCTTGGGGCTTTCTATTTTAGCTTGACAGAAATTTAGAATTCTGATCTATTTCTGTAAATGCAGACTACTTCAACTGTTATTTTATAGTACAAACTTTCTTTACATATATAGTTTTTGTAGTTCCCTGCAATCAATTAAGGCACTGCACTTAGCTTTGCTGTAGTATAAGAACAAAAGGCTGACTACTAATCTTGAAATGTGTCACATTCCATGGGTATGACATAATTTCTAGCATACTTTTCCATGGTTATAGTTTTCATAGGTATGACAGTGTTACCATTTGTTACATTATTAATACAAAATAAAATTATCTGTTTACTCCGCATGTTAAAAAATTGTCTTCTGTTGATATGTTCTGTTTGCTACCAGAATTTTACACGTGTTACAAACGGTTTTCAGTTTTAAACATTTCCTGCATAATGATCTTTCTTGCATTACAAGAAAACTTTAAACAACCTTAGGGTCACTTTGAAACACCCTCTTTCACAATGAAGCAGGGAAATCCTTTTAAATTTATCACTGGCTAAAATTTTTATTGTCTTATTTTAGTATGTTAACACTCAGGATCTAGCCACAATTTGTGCGTGTGTTTGAGCTTAGGGAGGTGCTGTCAATATTGTAATTTGCAAGGACTTCCCCTTTGCCAAATGGGATAATAATGCACTATTTTGTGTTTAGTTTTAGTCCATGGCTTTGGCAGCAATCATTTGTCTGTGTTAGCCCCTTTTGTAATATGTTAATATAATTTGGGGACTCAATGATTGCGCCCAGTTTGCAATTATCAGAGAACTTGGTAAGCCAAAAGCCATCTACTTTCACCTGGACATCCGAGAAATATATTCCAAACAGTAGAGGGCCCGGCACAGATCCTTGTGGTACACCACTGGTAACTGGTCTACAGGTAGAGGTGGAATCCCCAACTTTGACAGTATGCATTGTGTCAGTAAGCTAGTTGCATACCCATCTAATGATGTATGGGTTAATCCCCAGCTAGGAGAGTTTCTCAATGATACCTCAGTGGGGGATTGTGTCAAAAGCCTTGGCTAAGTCAAGATAGCAGTATGCACTCCTTTGCCTTCATCCAGGGCTTTGGTGACATTCTTGAAGAAGTCCACCAGGTTTGTTAAGCATAATCTATCCTTAATGAAGCCAAACTGAGTCGGGTCAAGAGTTTGAAGGTCACCTATGTCCTTGTTGATAAAGTCCATGATGATTCTTTCCATGGCCTTGCAGATAAGCCTGGTTAGGATTATGGGTCTATAGTTTCCAGGGATGGTTGATAGACCCCCTTTGTGCAAGTGGATTTTTGTTGTTGTTTTACACTCTGGTGGAACAAAGTCAGTGTGCAGGCTGAGGTTAAAGAGAGCTCCGAGTGGTTCTGCTAGATCTTGTTTTAGATTGTTTAGACATAATCTGGTCCCATAGAGGCTATGATTTCTGTCCTTGGAGAGCAGCACGGACATGACTTGCTCTTTGGAGATACTAGATAGAGGACTGGTGTCAGGTATGCTTTGGGATATGGCTGGTATGGACAGAGGGGTGAAGTTTGCACCAAATCTGTCAGCTAGCAGGTTGGCAATTTCTTCAGATTCAATATGGGAGGTACCATCCATTATAAGTTTGGCACATAGTTTGGCATTGCTTTTTAGATTTTGGACATAGCTAAAGAATGCCTTATGATTATCCTTAGCTAGGGATACTAATTTAGCTTCATAACTAGTTTTAGATGACTTTACAAGATATTTGATTTGCTTGCTCAAGCTGTGGAGGGTATTTTCTTCTGCTGAGTAACTTCCCTCTTGTTCTTAGACATCAGTTTCTTCCTTTTGTTAAATAACCTGTGTATACTTGAAGTCCACTACAGTGGCTGTTTTTTTTTGGGAGGGCCTGGTTTTGATCCAGTCAGTTACAGCAAAGTCTATACAGTTGTTTAGGTGTTTATAGAGGGCATTTTTGTACTCCTCTGTATTTGAGTCACCACTGGCTGTGTAACAGAGGGATTGAAACTTTTTTATCATCACCTAGTAGGCTGTTGTTTGCTTTGAAGAAACTTTTCAATTTTTTTTTTGTTCCTGTGGGGGTGTTAGGCCTGATTGCTACTTCAAATGAGACAGATTTATGGTATGCCCTTACCAGAGAAGGCAACACACAAGAGGTACTGCAGTGACCTCCCATGTTAGTGAGTACTAGGTCTATGACATTTGAGACCCTTATGGGGGTGGAGACTAGCTGCTCCAGGGCATTTGTATTGACAACATCCAGGAACCTCAGGATGTGCATGTTTGTGCTCATTTATGTTGCCCAATCAATGAAAGGATAGTTGAAATCAGCCATGAACAAGTAAATCTAGATAGGTGGTGTGCTTCTCTTGATTCATGGTGGGAGACCTGTAGCTAGCAATGATGTGGGAGGGTGCTTTTCCTAAAGTTAATTGGACCTGGATTAGATAAAGAACGTCATATTGTTTAACAAGTTTCTAGGTGTATTTGACTTTAATTAAGATGAATACACCTCCACCTTTGGTTCTTTCATTCTTGTTTTGGGATCTGAACATGTGAAGACATTGTAGCCTTGCACAGCCTGGGTGCTTGAACCATGTTTCTGTGACTGCACAGATGTCAATATCTTTCAAGGTGAAAAGTTCTTCCAGGGAGTGCAGTTTCCTGCTTAGGTTCCTAGCATTAAGCAGCATAACCTTAAGTTTGTCTTGAGTGGATTTTTCTACAGTGGAAATTTTGTTGTTTTGGCATTGCCTAAAAAAATACTGTGGTGGGGGGGGGGCAAGCACTTTTGCCAGTATCTGAAACCCTAGGAGAGAAGGTGAAGACCATCTCTGGCAAAGGAGCATGATTTGCTGACCATGTCTTCCCTGGGTGACAGATACTGGATTGCCTTGGATTGTCACCAGAAGCTAAGCCAATTGTTGAAGTTAATCTTTTTTTTGTCTATATTGTGGCGTCATCCTGGGTGAAGGTAGAATGCTGCTTAGTGCTACAGACATACCTGTTTGTGACACATAATCTGAGAGTTCAGTCATGTCTCTCCTCATATAGTCCAGAGAGGTATATCTCAAGTCATTCCTCCAAACATGTACTATGACAGAATTATAGCGGTAATTGTTGTAGAGTGACTTCAGTGCATGCATGATTTGATAGAACCTGGCACTTGACAGTTGGCTGACTGTGACCATCTCCATGTCCAGACTGGTGAGGGGGACATCTGTGTGTCGCACTATGGAGTCTCCTATGACTAGGATATTTGGTTATGAGGTGTTTTGCCTTACGGGCTTATTTGTTGAGACACCGGGGTGTGTTGTTATGTGTAATGGATTCTATTTGCTTTTCAGTGTGTATAAGTCATTTGCTTTTAGGAGGTCTCTGATCTTTTGATAGGCTTCTATTGAGTACCTCCACGTATGTGTGTGTATGTGTTGTGACATTGTTTTCTGTGAGAGGTGATGCCTGTGTACTGACATCATGTTTGATGCCCAATTTGTTGTTATGTGAGAGAACTGATTCCAAATTCATAATGTAATTACATCTCTCACATATTGTTTCTGTTTCTTTTAGGAGTAAGTGGTTGTCACTATACATGAGGCAATTATTAAATTCAGGATGCCCATGTCAATCAGACTGGCCAGAGAAATGGCTGGGAACTGACAATGCATTATGCCAGATTTTTACCATAAGTACTGTCGAGGAATGGTCTAGTCTGACCAGATTTTGCTCTAGGATTAAGAAAGGGGCTTATTCTATTGAAGGCTAGGGATGAAAACTATGAAAATGCTTCTCTGTGTGCAACTGAGCTTCCCACAGTGCAGCAGGGAAGCTTGGGAGGGTTCACTAATCTGCTCAAATGACTTTACTCACTGCATATACCACAGAAATGCTTTCACTTTGGGAGGGAAATTTTGCTCAAATAAATTGGCTTCATGCTGGCAGTATAAAGAAAAAAGTTAGGATACTTGGGATAAAGAAGGTATTCCAAAATAATCCTGCACCACCAATGTAGTATATTAAAGCATCAAAGTCCATGAGATACCAAAATATTCCCAATTTGATTAGAAATGAAAATAAAAGCAACAAAGTAAAATCTTTACTGCAGTTCTTCTCCACTCAGAATTGATTTTCCATATCACAGATCTCCTCTAGTAAATGTATTTGGTTTTATAGAATTATATTCCTATCTTCAGGAACACTACAATGCAGGTTCTGTTCATAAGCTGGCTAGCTAATGCATGCTGTATCTATACTGACTACTTTCTAATTTTAAAATAATAGTGTTTATTCATAGCAGTTTATATCCTTTCACACAATTTTGTCACCATTTAAATACCATTTAGATAGCATTCTATTAAGAACCACCAGCACTATTCTGCAACAGTAACAAGTACATGCAGCAATTTATGCTGTTCTTTTAACCTTACATGGAGTTATGTTAAGGACATGTTTGCAGTTACAATAATATTATTTTATCAACAAAACTGACTCTAATATTGTTACACATGCCATCCACTGGGATGCATATAGGGCTCATTGAAGTTTTAGTCACAAAAGAGCAATACATATCTCTCTTTTTGTGACACCGTCTAGCATAGGTTTCTGCATTAATGTAAGATATATATTAGTTCCTCTATATATCAGTACCATAATTAATGTGGGACAAAGGGAGCAGCTTTAGGTGCTAGTAGCTGTTGCACAGAGTGTTAGTGCATAAGCTCTTTGTTACAGAGTTCAAAGTTCCTTTTTTCCATTTTTGTTGTACTTAGCTTTGGAGACTGCCAGTCTGGAAACTGCTCAGGTTTACCAATTTAACTAATTATGGCTCTGTTATAACATTTGTCAGTAAAGTCCAATGTACATTAAACAGTAATGGCTCATTACTATTCAGATAGTGAAATGAGCACACTGATTGGATATCCCAACTAACGTCCCCATTGAGCATATATCAATAGAAAAAGTCTGGCTGCTGAAGTACTACTGAGCAGCCATACTTTCTACTGGCATATGCTTACAGGACAGGGCAAAATGCAAGAAAAATCAGGTATGTTCTACAAAACTAAATAGAAATGTACTTGATTATCCTTGTATTTCTATGCTGTCTCTCCTAAACTCTCAGCCTTAATGCCTCTCAATTGTCCAGATTTTTGTAGAATGTCCAGATTTCTGCCCTACAGTTTTGACCTGTATTTTTCTGGCAAGCTTCTAGGGGACTGAAGTCATTAAATAGTGACAGACATTTCACGTTTAGGCTTCATATCCTTCTGAAAATGCATGCTAACACAAAACCTCTTATTCCAGTGACTTCCAATTAAACTGGCTTGAACTCCCAAACCAGGTGGCATACTCACAACTAATCATTGCCTACAACCTATTGTACTCTCCAGACAAATCCCCAGCATTGCAAAATACTCTACTGTACTTTTCACCCACTAGAGAACTTCGCTCTAGCAAAAAACTTTTACTATGCATCATTAAGGCATTCAACACTGCTGGAGACTCTCTCTACTCTCCTTATGTTTCAAAACTCTGGAATGAAATCCCCGCACAGATAGAAAATTTAAATAGTTTCAAAACTTTGCTTAAACAGCACCTGTGTCAAAGATGGCTCTGTTCTTCCTGCTCACCTGGCTAGCTTTACTCAGATTATTTTTCTTCACATCTCAGCCACTTTCCTCCAATCATTTTGTAGCTTATCGCGTTTGCTCATGTTTTTTCTCCTTCTCTTACACCCCACCAATAACTACAATTATTCCCCTGTCCATTCATCTTCCTGCTCATTTCATAACTTCTCCTTTCATATATCTTACTTTTAACCAACATGCTACTTGTCTGTCAGTAAATTATTACTAAACTCAAAAACACCCCAGTTTGATCTTTTCCCTGTAGCCATCATGCTATAAATACAATTCAATAATTAGACAATTTATGTTAATTTCTCTTTTTTGTGTTAAAATGTTACTGTAAGAAATATTTAAAAATATTTAAAAATCATGTAAATAAGCTCATGTATAGATGTTTTTACCCGCAATTATAAATGTACATCATGTGTAACTTAAATGTGTAGCTTTTCTTCCTGGCCTCTGCTGAAATTGGGTTTAGCCCAATCAGACTTCCTAGCCAACAAAGACAAATAAATAAATAACAGCAATATTTAAAATCTGTCCCTATTTTTGGAACTCTGTCCCCCATTATGTTGGCTTTTGTCCAGGTTTCTTGCATTGAGACTATGTTGGCTGCCCCCCCCCCAAAAAAAAAAAAAAAAAAAACAACAGCAACAGTGATTCTCCTTTCTCTGCTGTTTCTCCTGCACTGATATACTGTGCAAGCATGAGAACATAAGTCCAATACACATGTAGTACATCAGCAAATAAGGAAGAGTGCAGAGGAACACTACAGTGCTCTTATACACAGACATTCCTGGAGATTCAATAAGCTCTTTGTAGGCTTAGCATGAAGCCTACATGGAGATTACATGTTTGCTCAGTGAGTAGCAACACTAATTGCATATGCATGCTGTGCACCACATTTAAACAGAAATAAGTGCAATTTCATGGCCGGCTATAGTGTTGCTGGCCAGGAAACTGCATATAGCAACACAGACACAAGCAGTCATGTAAACCTGTTTATCTATGGGCAAACTAGATCTGTGGAATTGCATGAAATGCCACAATGATTACCAGGGTTATTAATAAAGCAATGTATATATTTCCAACACTTTACATGAAAGTGTATACAGTGCAGAGTATTGTGAAATCCTGTGCCAGGCATACTGAATAAAAGATGTGTTAATGATCAGTAAGGGTACATGGACTGCATAATAAATAAATAGTCAGGGAAAGTGTGTATATTGAAAGGAGACACACAGATGAATTGTAGGAATGAACACAGGGGAAGAGGACAGGTGAAACATGGTAATATACAATATACATGAGGGCATGTCAATGAAGACAGTGGTAGCATGAACACTATTCACATATTGACATAATACATTTCAGACTGCACAGTTATTGTATATTATGTGATTGTCACACAAGATGACATATCAATGGAGCAGATACTATAAGCATCCTGACATGACAATAGACATGGCACATATCAAGGATGACAATTACAGTAGGTTTTACATGCAGATTGTGAAGCTGTGCAAAATGAGTTGTCTGAATATGAATGTAATGTCAGCATAGGTCTCAACCAAGCTGGACACATAGTAACAGGAACATGGACAATAATAGACAGAAGCATGCACAATCATGGACAATATCAGAATAATACCACCAGTAATCCCATGTTTTCCACATAACATATGTGATTGTGAGTGACCGTAGATGATTATGGAAGAAAGCACTTGTACAACTATTATAACTCATCAGTAATCTCTGAGGGGAATCAAACACACCTCTCTCAAAATGTAACATCTGCTGGAGGTGTTCAGAGTGACACTGTTGCACCTATATTAGAAACAGCAAGCAATCCTGGCTAGTTGACAGGTGTGCATACCACTTGGCCTACTCATAGGGGTCTGTGGTCCATATTGTAATTATCATGTGTATTTGCTTTAATAATGGAACTAATCCCCCCATGAATTTCCTTCATCTACTGTTCCCACATGGCTGTGGCATCAGTCCTTTATGTGTGTTGATACTGTATATATTATAGTAACACCACACGTGGATTCAATGATTGTCCACAATTTGCAGTCCCCCACAATGCTGGTTGGAGGAAAGATGTGTAAGCCAGTTTGGAAGTCTGACACTTACATAATGGACTGGAAAGGGTCTACCACAGAGCCCTGAGGTATGGACCTGGTCACTGGACTCTAGATTGAGGTGACTTCACACACTGTAACATATTTCCCTGTCACATATGTTCCAGTTGTCTACCCACTTGGTGACATAGGTGTTTACGGGCACTTGTGACAGTTTTGCTGTAATACCTGACTGTTGATTTGTGACAGATGCCTTGGCCTGATCAAGTTACACAGGATGATAGTGCTGTCATCATGCATGCCCTTGGTAGCCTTGTTGAAGACAGTGAACAGAAGTAACAGACAAGATGTAGCCTGAACAAATCAAACATGGGTTTAGTACACAGTCAGGATATTACCTGTGTCCTTTTAGAGAAGGTCCATGATGGCTCCTTGGCCTACCAAATAGATGAGGAGAGTCATGATGGGTCTATAACTTCAAGCATCAGGTGATGGTCCACTAAGTCAGAAGGATGCATGTTGCCATACACCTTTTTATGGGAACATAGGCTGTCTGGAGGCTGTGTTGACGTACTGATTCAACTGTGTGTGGTTGGTCAGGTTTTAAGTTATGCTATAGGCAACCTGTGATGTTGTCAGGGCCCATTGTGTCTGTTATTAGATGTAGAGAGAACACAGATGTGCTGCCCTCCTGAGAATAAAAACTGTGTAATGTTTGCATGTATACTTTGGCTGATGACCAGTGGTGACAGGGTAGTGACATGTGGGACAAACTGTCAGCTATCAGATTGTCTGTGCCCTCTGGGTGGGTGTGTCTGCTGATATCCACACACAGATCTGTGCTTAGGTGTGTATTCCACATAACATTTCATATGTATTGGAATAAAGGATTTGTGACATGACCTCCATACAGCCTTGCTCATGCATCACATTCCACACACTGTCGCTATGCACACAGTCATACAACTGCACCAATGTCACATACATACATCACTTGCACAACATATGCCTATATGTGTTTCACAGGAAAGCTGTGTTTGAGTGGCCTGATGTCATATCAGGACATGTTAGAGATCAGTTGTTTGTGGCTCATGCAGAACCTTTCCGGACATAAATGTTAATAGTCACGCAATGGTGCTGCTGACCATCTCAGTAATCCTTGGGTGTAGCAACACAGTACATACAATGAATTCCACAAGGTTACAATTGCATCACAACATGCAATAAATTGGTTGTGTATATCACAGCATAACAACCATGTGTATGAGACAAGACTTATATGACCATGTTATCAATATGAATTGATATTGATGTCAGTCACAGAACATATAATGATGGTATGTAGACACATGCACACCTGTGCCATACTGCAAGTGTCACTGTGATGGCAGAATGTGAACTATGTAGAAGGTCGATCTGCTCCACTACAAAAACACATGTCCTAATACACCACCAGTATACATAACAGTGTATCACCATGTCAGCTGTTCTCAAGAGGCATATTACTACAGCTGTTCTAGAAGGAGCAAGCACTGCAATGGCATCAATGGCCATAAATACATTAGCCCACATCACAGATTGTAAGCCATACTGTACATCCACACATCAATATAGCACATGTCAATGACAGCAACTTTAACATGTCAACTCTTCATAGGGTCATAGGACATTATTAGGCAAATGGCCAACATCACATGAAATCCTAGCCATTATTATACCCAGAAGCATCCATAAATCTATATTATGGAAGATAGTAAGCCTATTGTGTGCATGTGTATACTTGTTTGACTGCATTTCATCCTGCCACTGTCCATATGGGACATGTGCACCACACCATGAAAGAATTAGCAATCACACATGCTGTGGTCTTGAGATGGCTTGGAGAGGTGCAATGCAGGATGTTGTTTCTCGATGTGTACATGCATATTTGACATGAGGATATCCTGCACTCCTCTGCAGGAAGGATGTCAAATGGTCAGTGGAAAAAGGAGGATGGTGGATATATGGGGCTATGTGAAAGGTTTTCCAAGTGATAGTGCACTGAAGAATGATTCCAAAATCATACAACGGCTATAACATAGCAGCAACCACACACACACACACACACACACACACACACACACACACAGACACACACACACCAGTACACTGAGCCTGATTTGAACATTACACCTGTATAGGTATAGAATATGTATGCCATGCAATGTCACAGTAGCAACACCACATATGTTTGTAATACTGTCATGTTGCACTTTATGGAGTATGATAGCATCATTGTATGCTGAGAAGAACATGTTGGGAGGGGTGTAGAACATGGATGTGAAATCATATCCCTGTGAAAAATTGTCTCAAAAGAGATGTGTATGTACAGATATGCAAATTGCCTGCTGTCAGATTAGAACCTCTATATGTGTAGGTAAAGTAGTTTGCAAACATAGTAGTTAACGTTGCTGCCACAGCACAGGTTTGTCTTTAATATTGTCAGAGTGCATGTTACACAGGATGACATCATCATTGTAAGCTACACTGACATGTTTGGAGTAGGGTTTTACATAGCTGTGAACTTACATATCATTCTAAAATTGTTACCATAGTGTGTGTTTAGTGCACACACAATTGACTGTGGTGAGAATAGAAACCCTGCCTACCTATTTATGAAGCACAGTACTTATTGCAGGTGTCACAGTATAAGTCTGGCTTTTATAGTGTCTGACAACACTTTATAGCTGATGACATCAGCAGTGTCTGGTGAGAAGAAGATGGTAATATCAGTGTCCCACATGCTGGTGTAAAATTGTCTCTCAAATGTCAACCAAGTGAAAATGCACACAGCAACTGACTGCAGTGAGGATAGAACCCTTACCTACGTATTTACAAAGCACAGTTCTTAATGCAAGTTGACAGAACAAGTCTGGCTTTTGTAGTGTCCAACAACATTTTATAGTTGATGACATCTACAGTGTCTGGTGAAAAGAAGATGATAATAGCAGTGTCTAGTGAGAAGAAGATACCAGTGTCCCACATGTTGGTGTAAAATGGTTTCTGGAATGTCAACCAACTGAACACACACGCACACTGCACACGCACATGCACACACACGCGCACATGCACACACACACACACACACACACACACACACACACACACACACACACACACACACACACACACAGACACGCACACATGCACACACCCTACCTAGGTACACTGACTAGAAAACTCAGTATTTAATGCAAGCACCACAGCACAAGTCTGGCTTTTGTAGAGGCCAACAATACTTTTAGCTGATGACATTAGCAGTGCCTGATGAGAAGAATATGGCAATAGCAGTGTTTGACAAACTGGTGTAAAATGGCCTCTCAAATATTAACCAAGTAAATACACACAGACATACCAACTGAGCACAATGAAAATAGAACCCCTTCATAGTACATGACATCAGCACTGGATGTTTGAGAAAAGATGTTGGGAGGCATTTATGAAATGGACAGGAGGAACCCCCGTGGTGAATTTTTGGTTACCCATCCAATCATCCAGATTGTGTGAAGAGGTCCAATGAGGTGCTCTGTTTGACATGAAGTGGGAGTCTGTTCCAAAGATATGATAACCTCTGGGAGACAAAGCTGTCCCTCCAGCAGGTTATATTAATGTCACAGACCAGGTTAAGGTCTTTAGAGTGAGTAACCTGTGTACCATTTGACTTGCGGATATGCAGCATTTCCAATAAAGCAGAGTCAGAGATTGCTTTATATGCAAGGCAGATATCACCTCTGAGTAGTCTGTATGAAACAGAATTAAGTGACAGTGATTTCAGATGATCCACATAGAACATATACTGAAGACCTTGAATTTTCCTTGTGAGGAACCTTTGTGGTCTTTCCAATTGCTGCAGGTGCGTGGAAGCATACATACCAAAGGGGCATAGTACTTAATTATTGGCCTGATGAGGGAAGAGTACAGGGAGGTTATAACATCTTTTCTTCTGGAGGCAATACCCTTACCTATGAAATGAACAATATAGAATGGCCTTCTTACCACTGTGGAGACATGGTGATCAAATGTAAGGTTGCTGTCATCCTGTGGGCCCAGGTCTCTCACCACTGAGTGTGTATTTAGGGTGTTGCTATTGATGTGGTAGTTAGCAGGAACATCACTCTTACTCAAAGGGTTTATAATATATTTTTTGCATTGAGTTTATGGGCATGAGTTTGGCACCAATCATTAGCTTGTGTAAGACCCTCATGCATAATTTGGAGATTCTATGACCATTCCCAGTTTTCAGTCATCAGCAAACTTTGTCAGCCACAGACCTTCAATTTTTGGTTGTACTTCAGAGAAATAGATTCCGAGCAGTAGAGCTCCCAGGTTTGATCCCTGTGGGACAGCACTGGTTACAGGTCTGCTGCTAGAGGTGGATTCCCCTATTTTTACTATATGTGTTCTATCAGTGAGCCAGTTAGTGACCCATCTAAAGATATAAGGGTTGATACCTAGCTGGGTGAGTTTGTCAATGATGCCTAAGTGGTGGATAGTGTCAAAAGCCTTGGCTAAGTCTAGGTAGGCTGTATGCATAGATTTCCCATCATCCAAGGCATTGGTGACTGTTGCAAAGGAGTCCACCAGGTTTAATAGGCATGATCTCTATTTGACAAATCCAAACCGAGTAGGGTAAAATGTTTGAAGATTACCTATATTTTTGTTGATAAGGTCCATGATAATTTGCTCCATGACCTTGCAGATAAGGCTACTCAGGCTAATAGGTCTATACTTTCCAGGGTCAGTGGAAGCATCACTTTGGTAAAGGAAAGCAAATTCATTCTCAAACTGTTTCTGAGGCTCAGTAATGACTGCACAGGTCTTCAAACTATGTAGAATAGTAAGCTGTAGCAGTTCCTAGCCAAATAACATGAAAGCACTACTGAGCCTTCGGTTTGAATTTCTTCACCTCCATAAGCAACAAGTTTCACACAACTGGCCACATTAAGTTGCTCACCAGTTCTCACCTTAGCAAATGCATCTGCTGACATAACATTACACTTTGAACCAGTGTCTACTTTGAGCTCGGTGGATTTACCACTGATATTGACAGTACAAAATAGCTCATTCTTTGCCAACAAATTTACTGCATCAACCTTTTCACAATTACTGATACACCATCTAGGTAGAAAGTATGGTTGCAGCTCTCTATATGATCAACCTGCTTTTTTAAGTGACCTTTCTTTATAACTGTGTGAGGCTTACTTGATTTGCAAAACTTTTGAAAACAGTTCTGTTTTTTACACTTGTGGCATTGCTGACCAAATGCTAAGCACTTGTCTCTTTTAGACTCATGATTGGCACCACAATTGCAACATTTAACAATAAAGCTTGATTTGGATTTTGCTGACTCACACTTGTACTGTTCTGAGCAAGTCCTTCTCACTGAACTAGTCTTAGAACTTGCTGGAAAAGTATGGGTTTTACCTGCCACACCCACAGGGGTTACAGCTGACATGTGCTTAGGCCTGCTTCTGCTAGCCATGTGTTGCATGCTGTCTACATTTACTCTGGAGCCTGCTGAAACCATGCTCTTATCACTTGCAAGCATACTTATGTGCCTTTCTGTAACTTCATGGATTTGACAAATATCAATAGCTTTGCTTAGCATTAAATCACTGTCACGAAGCAAAATCTTTCTCACTGCAGCACTATTAATACCACACACAAGCCTGTCCTTTATTAGCTCATCTTTTAAGTCACCAAACCTGCACATTTTAGCTTTGTTTCTCAGGTCAGTAATATAAGCTGAAAAAGTTTCTCCTTGCTTTTGATTTCTTGTGTAAAACAAATGCCTCTCTAATGTGATATTTGTCTGGGGGGGTTGCACATTTCCCTGAATATGCATTTCAAACACTCAAGGTCCTTCCTTGATTCAGCCTGTACAACAATATGATGGTTCCCCCCCTTTCCTTCAAATACTGCTGGTGAATACACAAATGAATGCTCTCTTTCAATGGCCTCTGACCCAGCTAGGTTTAAAAAAATGAATGCACTGGTGTGCGCATCTTTGGCAGAATAAGCTGCTTGTATAAAAATATTGTACTCTTGTTCAAATATTCTCCAATTGCCTACAATATTCTGATAAAATACAAGTGGTCCTGGTCAGCGGAATACCTCTACTGTTTTAACACATACCAGTGAAGGCTTTTGCAAGTATGTATGAACGCACACACATATACATATACCAAAAATTTATGCCACAACTTGTAACTATGCCCAATAGCACAACAAGCCTCTGAATAACTGAACTTTGCAAAACAAGTCTCCCAGGCACAAGGATACTCTTGAAATTACTGTGCTGTAAGAAATCATCTCTTATCATTACAAGAAACATTTCAAAATAACTGCACTGTGCTAATAAACTGGGCAGAAGAAGCTCAGACTAAAAAATATTTTGAAGTAACTGCACTTTGTGAATAAACTGTACACAGCATATTAAAACTTTCCCAAAATGGCTGTACTTTGCTAAATAAATCTTTACAGTGCAAGAAACACTCTGTAATGGTGGCACTTTGAAAATAGACACATTCAGGACAAGGAACTTTTCAAAATGGCTGCATTTTGACTGCACTTACAAATTAGTTAGACTTTGCACACAAATAAACTCTTCAAAATAAATGCATAGTAATAAGCACACACTGTAATCACTTTTACATACTTTGAGATACTTCAAATAACTCCAGTTATGCCTCGAATAGCTTCAATCAATTCAAAACAGTAGTTATGCCAAAACACAGTACTTTGCCAAAAAACATGCAGTTACCTTGCTTTATTTATACTTAATGTGCTCTTTTTGCCATTCATTATATTCATTTTGCTCATTTAATCTTTTTTTCGTGCCCATTATTCTATTCTTGTGCTTGTTTTACTCTAAACATGCTCATTTTACTTTAAACATGCTCATTTTGCAGTTACGAGGTAATTCCAAATTCCGTATGTTCTTTTCTGAATATCGTTTTAGCAAATATCTTAATCTTAAACATTTTTAATTAACAAACTTTTTGTGCCTCTTGCATGCTTAATAATTTGTTTTGTGCCTTTGTATGCTCCATTTTATCTTTTTTTAAAAAATAAATTGTGTGTGCTATTTTTCATTACCTTTGGTTCATTTCTGGTCCTTTTTTGTACTTGGTTCACTTAGTTTATCTTCACTGTTAACTCTGCACCTTGTAGCTTTGGAAGACAGTCTCTGGAATCCTGGTTCTGGCACCATGCCTCTCTTCTGGTCAGGATAAAGCAGAAGAACATATGTGGGTTCTGTACAAGCGGCTTTATTATGTACAAACACATCAGGATTGAGGCTTAATAACTATAACTTAGGTAAACTTATAAACAAACTACCTATCACATTCATACATGCTCACTCTCCGGCTGCACCCTCAAAATGATACTGAAGTTAGTATGTGCTTGCTATTTATATGCATGTGGTGTCCTTGAAATGCTTCTTAAAGGTAAAACACCCATACACTATTCTACACCTTAGTCTCCAAGGGTATTGGTTCCCCTCAGTTTTCCCTTGTTCTCAGTTGTAGATGACAGAGGTTGCCAACTTCCTGTAATGTGTCTCTATCCACCCTGTAGCACTCTACAATTTCCAGATCATGCAGACCATTATAAGTTAACAGGGGTCTAAATAACCCTTCTCCTCCTTGGCTGGGGTCTATTTGCAGCAGCAGCAACATAGACTTGTGCCTGTTGTACATACATATGTAACAGCAACTGCATCCCTTAACAGTGTTTCCGTGTACAGTACCTTCCATGGCTGTATTACAATAGGTTTTGGAATTCACAGGGAAAATCTACACTGATTGCTTCATAGCTTGTTGAACAGCTCCTCCATCTTAAATTGGTTGATTAGCATACAATTATAACATACATCTCCTTATGCTGTAATTAGCATGTCGTGATGTTTACCATGTTTGTGTGGCACTACATAGCGTGCAGAGCCAATTACAGATTTAAAAATGGGGTGCTACCATGCGCACTTCCTGCCACAATGCTCACACAGTTTTAGTGGATCATGTAGGCTTTATTGAATCTGCACCCTTATTTGTAAAAGGTAAGCAATTTCTTTTTTAAATAATGTCATTATATAATAGCAATAAGGTACTCCTGTGTATGGGTATATCAGGATTTACCCATGGTTGGCTTTGTTTAATCACTTGAACTTCATCCTAGTGATCAAACCACACCAACTGTGGGTAAATCCTGATATAGCCATGCCACAGTCATGGATTATTGCTTAATTATGTAATATATTTTAGCTGTCAGATTATGCTGTACAGTAGATAGCAACTCTGTAAAAACGGACATGCAATGCTACATGGAGGTGTTATTCCATTAAAGCCAGCATTACATGGAAGAAGCTACACAAGTAAGAACAGATCAGTGCAAAGAACAGCATGCAATACAATATCTAAAAAGCTAAATGAGAACATTAGATTATATTTTGTCACATTTTAGAAAAGGGTATTAACTTTAGGCAAAAAGAGATAATACAGGAAAAGCATGATGTAGTACAGGAATGCAAATATACAGTTAAAATAAACTAATAGAGAAAATATGTAAAAAGCACCAACCAAATATAGTTACAAATTACTCATGACCAGTTTTTGAATCGTCATTTTCTGTATATATGGGCTGCTTTTCTTAATACACAGCCAAGCCTTTATCTGGGTGTCCTTGTACTTGTGCTGTTTAAAATCATTTTTATTGAATATGCGTTTCATACCAGATATTTAATTACATATTCATTTTATTTGTCATGTGTTACTCATATTTTATTGATAATCAGTTTTGTATTTTCAGTCTCTTCGATACTTGTATATTTTGATGTATTTTCTTGCTTATTGTGATGTGTTGTAAAAACGTATTTTTCCCCAGTCCTGTATTAAAATGAAGTATATCTATTTATACATTCCCAATTATTCAAAAAGTAATAACTAATGAGAAAAAATAAGCAAGCAAATAAATAAAAATAAATAGGCACTCAGATAGGTAGACAGTCATGCAGACAGATAGAGAGATGTATAGACAGGCATACAGCTAGAGAGACATATAGACAAGCACATAGATAGATAGATAGATAGATAGATAGATAGATAGATAGATAGATAGATAGATAGATAGATAGATATGAATTACTGAATTAGAAGGGTTATCAAAGGAATGGTTCTGTTATGAAATGTTAACTTCCTGAAAGCCTACAAACTGAAAGGATGAAAAAATTACTCAAAACACAGAAGCTCCCAGAAATCAATCCTTGTCAAATCCAAGGAACATTTGGAAATAGAAACAGAATGTTACAATAAAGCGGTTAGAAACAAGACTTGTCATCTAAGACAGAAAGGATGGGATTGTACAATCAAATGCTCACTGTCTTTTGGAGGCCACAAGCTAGGGATGGGCACCAGATTAAAAACATTAAGTGTTAAATAATATCCAAGTGCACAAATGAGTTTCACTTTACCTGTGAGGTTTAGAAGGAAGAATTAAGGCAAAAATATCTTTTGCATGCAGTATGATGATATTGGACCACAGCAACTGTCATTTCTCATCTCATTCACTGGCATTTTCAAGAATAACCACTAACATTTAAACTCTTTTTGGAAATGGGACAGGGCATAGAGTAAAGTAGGGAACAAGTCGTCCAGTATTCAGGACTTAGTGAATCTGCTATAAGAATCCTGGGCTGTTCAAAAGGAATCAACAAACAACTTATATATGTGTGTAAAACTCAGTGCAACAAGATCAAAATGGCTGACACTGTGTACAGGTACTAAACAAGAAGCATTAATTACTGTGCTGTATGATGATGACTATATTAGAATTAAAAACTGACTGTGATACTCAGATTATTTAATGTCTGTTTGGTTTATTGTTATTGCTTGTTTTAATATAAAACAAACATAAGTTCAAATAATTTGTCAAGGTCTATGCATAGATAAATGATGCTATTAGGAGTTTTAGATTAGTGAAGGTAATTTTTTTTTATAACTTAACTTCTATGTGAATTTTACTTTTGTAAATGTTGTCTTCTGGGTGTTGAATGAACTACTTGTAAAATACCATTCAAAGGAAACAGAGTATCTGTGTAGAATGTGATAAATGCATGTGCATGCTGTGATTACCTCTGGAAGCAGTTTGGTTTGTTTTGTCGAAGTGCAGAAGATTCAGCTGCCTGAGATTTCAGCTGACTAATCGGTACATATGAAGGTCAAAGTCTGTCTTAAATGCATGCTTCTCAGGGACCATCTCGCTAATACTGTCGTTATGTCCATCTTTTTTGAACTCAGTGAGGTTTTTGGATTATGTGATCTGACTAATTTTGTTGTCTACTATTCAGACTGCTTTATTGATAAGGAACGTAAACCAATGTCCTTCATGATCTTCCCTGTTGTTTTTGTGCTAGATTTTCATCACAGGGGAGATCATTTGTATTGCTGTGATATAAAACAAATAGCTCAGCAGCCTGAAGGACAAAAAGACAAAGAAAGCATAAGCTTAACAAGAGGACTGTTGTATAATCTTCCTTTGAACAAAAGTGAGAGCTACAGATAATTTCCCAAAAAAGGCATATTAAAATATATTTAATTGAAAATGTTTTCACCACTTTAGTAAAAATCCTGCTTCTATGAGGACTAGTTCATTTTTAATTTATTTCAAAAAAATTGTTTGATTTACCTTTTCACACAGGAGCAATATATTTTACACATAAAGGTAAAATATTTGCCTGATGTCAGAAAAAATATCTGTCTATATATGTATATACATACATATACAAGCAATGATTCATAATAACAAAGTAAGAAAACTTTTCAATACAATGTAGGCCTTGTAACTTTAGACTGAAGTCTTTAACTTTGATTGGCTTTAGGGGCATTGTATACATTAGATCTGTATAACATTATAATCAGTGCCACTGCTATTTATTTTTGGAAATGCAATTTCTAGTCTTAATTTTTGTTTCTTGTTTTTAAAGGGTTCTTTTGCAAACCTAAGATACTGCCACCTATGCTTGATTTGCAAGAATATAAGTAGGTATAGCTTAGAATTTCTGATCTACTTTCTGGATTTTTCAACTAGATTTGAGTAATGATACATATTAAAACATTCACCATTTAGGAGATAATTCATATATCTCTAAGTTTATTGTAGACACTCACTTGTAGCATTTAGCATAGCTATTTTCATATATGCTTTTTTCATGTGTATATAAAAACCTAGTGATACAGCCTAGCATCCTCTTTCCCTTAGCTACTAGTTTTTCTTTTCTCTGTTTCTCTTGAAGTATCCTAGCTATAATTTTGCCCTTTATCTTTTCCTTTGATTTATGTAAGCCCTCCTTAAGCCTACAAGTCACTGCACATGTGCAGAACATTGCATTCCTTCCAAGGAATTTTTAGCTCCCACACTGGTATTTTTTTTTTTTGAGCTGGCTCTGACATTATCCAGTGTTGGTCCATTGTGACAGTCATCTGAGACCATATTATTCCAATTATTCATGCTCATCCTTATCTCATACACAAACTATCTGAAAAACAAAGATCCAAAAATCTCAAGACTGCAGCACACAGATACTAATTGTCCTTTGATCTGACAACATTCTCTCACGCTAGCTTCCAACTTTATCACCACATCCCCCCTCGCTAACCATTTATACAATTTATTGCCAGTTCCTACATTCCTTGGTCTGCCTATGTTGTACATCATATGAGACAGAGTCAAAGATTATACTGAAATTCTGGTATACCGACATCAACTTGACTCTTCTTAACCCCCTTCCCAATTAGTCACAATGTTTTATAAAGCCCGTCAGGCAGGACCTTATTCTACAGGCTCATGCTTAGGAGATGGTTGGCCAGCCTGTTCCTTGGAAGCATTCCTTGACTTTGTGGCAGTTAAGCTCAGAATATTCTTAGCTGCTAATCCTTGCCCTCACTCTCAGTTTCCATCTCCAGAGTGTATGACTCTGAGTAAGTCACTTCACCAGACACTGATCTCAAGTCACTCCTGCCAAGGAGCACTTCTGTGAAGTGAATCTATTTGGCTAATAAATGGATAGACAGATGGATAGACAGACAGACAGATAAACACATACTCTATATAGAAAGATAGATAAATAGATAGAGACAAGGAGTTAGAAAAATACACAAACAAGGAAATTAATACATAATCCATACTACTCTTGCAAAGCATATCAACCTACAGCCCCCTGGTTGCTTTTTGCTCCTGTACTGTATAGAAGAACAACTGTGAAGTATATCCATTCCTTTGGGATCACCTCTTACCCAATATATTAATAAACAGTTCTGTGAGAAGTCCTATAACCAGCTATTTTTCTGAGGTATTAATGTGTAATTCTTAATGGTTGGTATCACATGTATACGCACCTACGCACACCTCTCAGCTGTACAGATTTTTGCAGAATGTCCAGATTTTTGACTCATAGTTTTGGTCCATTTTTCATAAAATTGTGGTTTTCAGGCAAAGTAGTGGCAAATCATTAATGACTGAAGTTAGAAAATAATAACAGACATTTGAGTTTCAGACTTTATACCCTTCAGAAAATTCATGCTAATGCAAAACCTGTTATTCTATCAACTTTCTACATTTGTAGGAGCAATATTTAACAATTGCTCCTATTTTGGGCTTTTGTCCCACTTTTATATATAGCTTTGTCCAGATTCCTTGCTCTAGGAGCTTGAGATATATGACCTACAGAAGTGGCAGATATGAGGCCACTAGACAATTAGACATAGTGCAGAGGGAAACTAATCAACAAAAGTGTTTTCAACATATTAGGCCTCTGACCTAACACATGTTTTGTATTAAAACAGAACACTGTGTTATTCTTTTATATATAATACCCCGCTCTTGGAGCCATGCTGTGTGAAGGTAAGTTATGCCTATAGCAAAAACACAGATTGCTATTTTATACATTTGCTGTTGAGATGTACAATAGAGGGCATTCTCATTAATATTCCATTATGCCATATTATAAGGCACATGACTGCACAAAGCCATTACACATTTTTGTAACGTTGTGAAATCAGTTTGCTACAGATAGCTGCTCTTATGAAATGTAAATATCCTTATTGGGTTTGTTATACTTTACACAGGCTCCTTCCACAAAGCTTTGCATATTTGTAAAACACTAAGTGAGACTACATCTTTGTCATCTTCTTCCTCCTTTTTCCCCTGCTCCCTCTTCATCTTCCCCTTTGTCTACCTTTTCTCCCTTACTTCCATCTTACCTTTTCTTCCCTTACTTCCATCTTGCCTTTTCTACCCTTACTTCGATCTTACCTTTTCTTCCCTTACTTCCATCTTACATTTTTTCCCTTACTTCCATCTTGCCTTTTCTTCCCTTACTTCCATCTTGCCTTTTCTTCCCTTACTTCCATCTTACCTTTTCTTCCCTTACTTCCATCTTGCCTTTTCTACCCTTACTCCGATCTTACCTTTTATTCCCTTACTTCCATCTTACCTTTTCTTCCCTTACTTCCATCTTACCTTTTCTTCCCTTACTTCCATCTTACCTTTTCTTCCCTTACTTCCATCTTACCTTTTATTCCCTTACTTCCATCTTGCCTTTTCTTCCCTTACTTCCATCGTGCCTTTTCTTCCCTTACTTCCATCTTACCTTTTCTTCCCTTACTTCCATCTTGCCTTTTCTACCCTTACTTCGATCTTACCTTTTATTCCCTTACTTCCATCTTGCCTTTTCTTCCCTTACTTCCATCTTACCTTTTCTACCCTTATTTCCATCTTACCTTTTCTTCCCTTACTTCCATCTTGCCTTTTCTACCCTTACTTCGATCTTACCTTTTATTCCCTTACTTCCATCTTACCTTTTCTTCCCTTACTTTGCCTTCTTCTTGCACATTATAAGTCTCTTGGTTCAAATCCTTATACTTCTGTAGTAAAAGCAGTTAAGTATAAAGTTGCCTGGGGGGGGGGGGGTCGCAGTGCCTCATCATATTTTATTCTGATTTTAACATGTTCCTTGTATCATTTATTTTCTACATGTTTTATTTTAATGTTTTCTGCTTGCATAACATTGTTGATTTTTGACAAGCTTTCTCAACTATTTTTCTGCCAGTAGTTCCTGCTAAAGAATTCTTGCATGGGTTTCCATCTGATTTTAGACTGTACAGTACCCATGGATAGGCCCAGTAATGATGCTTATTTAAAAACTATGAGGGGACTGAAATCTGTAAATGTAAGTTTTGGAAGTGATATTGTTTCACAAATTGTTCATGGCAAGGATTTATACCAACAGCATTTAACATTAATTAAGGTATCAGAATATTTATTTATATGTTGGAAGTGTTTTTTGAATTTGTTTGGTTGCAATATTTTTATAGCAAAACATGAAGCAATACATACTTGAAAGACAGCTATCAGTGGTTTAGCTGCATTAGCAGGAAGTATAGGTTACAGGTAGGAGAAGCTGGGAAATGATTGTCATAAACCTCATCCAGAGTAAGTCTGAATAACTTGTCTGAGAGCAGGAGTCTGATAGCAAATGAACTGAAACAAAGATGGTACCATGCCAAGTCAATTAACACACTCAGTGGTATAGCAGTTGGTTAATTAGTTACTTCTTTCAGTAATATAGTGCAGTGCCTGAAAAAGATCGGCAGTTTAATACCTAAATAGACCCTTCAGATACTTGGGAACTGTTGAAAATAAATAAATAAGTAAATAAATAGACAAGGAAGTAAATAAATAAATAACATCACACATATAAAGCATAATGAAAACTGAAGTATCTGCTTAAAATTCACAGTTTAGTACCATGAAAACTGCTAAAAGCTGCAGCAGACAAGGTTAGCAAACTTAAGACAGTGTGCATCTGTTCAAAGAGTTAGCTGGTATAGAATCACTTTAGTGAATTTGAAGCTGACAGAGTGGAATGCATTATCTGAATAACTATTAGAGGACATAATCAGATACACTGTAGTGTTCATTAATACACTTTAGAAATGGACATTTTGTAGTTCTAGTCATCGGATAAGTTTGAACACTGCACATGTGTTTGCCTGGCGTTTAATCAAGTTGATGTTCAATAAATAAAAAGTAGCACAAAGATCTTTTCTACACACAGTTAGTATGTGTGCACTTACTCTGTTTTACTGAATTTGTCGACAGGGATACAGTACTGATCAGTTCTGTCAGCAGGCTATAATGATGTCATGCTTTTCATCCTTCACAAATGGGGCTGTAATCTCTACAGAGTAAGCAATGGGCACAGCCAAGCATATAATAATCCTTGTTCAGCATACATTACCTAGACAACAGACTGTTTACAGAACAAGTATGAATACATTTTTTGTGGTTTCTCTTTTATACATGCAGTTGTTATTCTTCTTTCAGCTTTTCCCAGATAGCAGTTGCCACAGCAGATCACCTGTCCATTCACTGGCAGTGGAGGTTTTACAGTGTCAGGTTGCCAGCCCAGCACCTAACCTTCCACAGAAGACACACACACACACACACACGCACTCACACCTAGGGCCAATTTAGTGTGTCCAATCCACCTACAGCATATCTTTGAGATGAAGGAGGAAACTGGAGCACCTGGAGGAAATACATGCACCTACAGGGAGGACATAAGACTCCGCACAAAAGGCACCCCAACCGAGGATCGAACCAGAGATCCTCTTGCTGTGAAGCAGCAACACTAACTGCTACACGACCGCATCCACCCATGCAGTTGTTATTGATAAACAATTATAAATCCTTGGCTTATAACTTGTTTGTTATCATATTGCTCAGTTTTTTAATCCTAGGCAATAAAATGACTGACATCAAGTTCTAGCAATGGCTTTCTTCTAGAACATAGGTAGAAACAGATTTCTAATACTGGATCGCTATATAAGTTGTCATGCAGTTTTTTATAGATTTTCAATTTCCATGCCACATAATTCAAGAACAGCACACTGAAACACATTATATATGACATATAATCTCATAATTGTGATTTTACTGATTACAAACCTATTTTCTTATAATATACATATTTACCCAAGCCCTCATCCACTGGGCAACTTCACCCACGCCTTTCAAATGTCGAGATTTTCACAGAATGTCCTGATTTTTGCCTAATATTTTTGGTCTGTTCCTCATAAAATTTGAGGTTTTCTGGCATCACTAAATGATGACATACCTTTCAGTTTCAGATTATATACCATTCAGAAAATGAATGTTAACACTAATCATGTTATTCTAATAACTTTTTAAGTTTTTATGAGCAATAGTTAAGATCTGTCTTTATTTTTGGACATTTGTTGCTCCATTATTTTAGGCTTTGTCCAGACTTCTTGGGCTAAGAGGTATGACTTCATACCCTATGTTTTCAGCATCCCTTCCATCTCTTGCTTTCCTGATGCACTGCACGTTTACTCATATCTAATAATTTCTCACCTAATTTTAAAGTATTTCAGTTAGTATCCTTCCTTCTTCTTCTATCCTGCTTTTTCTTCATTCCATTGCCATTTCTTAGCTATTACCTTCGACAGTTGCATCTTACCTTAGCTCAACAAAATTTCTGCATTAATATGCTAAACTGTTATTTTCCTTTCTTCTTTCTTCTCCCTCAACATTTTTCCAGACCTTCACAAATACAATCTTAGCCCCCATTCCTACCAGTGAATTATCTGTTAATTCCATTTCCACCCACTTTTCTCTCTCTCTTGCTGCCTCCTCCACAGAGACAGAAGCCCAGGGAGGTCTGTTCTCTTCAGTTTTATCTCTTGTCACTTCTGCCACATTCCCTTCCAAATTTTCTTTGCTATGTTACAATACCACCACATGTGTATTTGAACCAAAGTAAAACTCAGACCAAAACCAGGACCAGTAGATAAAATACCAATAAAAAACAAAAAATCGCCAGTTAGACAGCCAAAACCAAAGTACTCTTTAATGTAAACAACACTAACTCCACAGTTAAGTGCTTTTGTCTTATCCAGACTTCGTCAAAGCTGTGGAGAACCAAACTAAGAAAGAAGTTAAATCTCTATTTTACATTAAAGAGTACTTTGGTTCCGGCTGTCTAACCGGTTGTTTTCACATGTGTATTTGAACAATATATTCCTGTCCACACTTCAAGCATTTATTATCTGGTCAGTACCCCCCTTTTCTCATATGGACTGGCATTCTATACCACCTATGAAGAAATATCTATTTCACATCTGCTATTGACCCCCAAAACTCTGCATTCCTTGCTAAAATCCATATATCTGTCCAGCACTTAGTCATCCTCATCTTGGGGCCTCTTTCTCTTTGTTCTCCCCCTTTTTCTCATCCAATGCCCTATATATATATATATATATATATATATATATATATATATATATATATACATACACACATACACAAAAGTATATCTTTCTTAATCTTACCTCAGTCAACACTCCTTTCCTACTAACCTTTCAATTTCCTCTCCTCTATACTGGTTTACTACCAAACTGCTCTTTGAGGAATATAACCAAACCTCTATACAGCAAGTATACTTTATGCCTCACTCTGTCGCTCTACATTTCCTCAAACTCCTCAAAACTGAGCTGACAGCCTTCTATTTTTTCTTCAGCCTTTTAAATGTCCTTTGTTTACCTTACCATTCTTCCTCCACTCCCAAACTTTTTTATGTCCTCGCTTTCCTTCTATGGCATGTGCCCCTAATGGGAGGCTCTCTTCTTTCATATGAAACATTGTTGGACCCATAGCTCCATCTCTTTCTATCAATACATAAATCCCTTTGCATCAATGTCCCCATTTCACACTGCAACCATTTTAAATAGTCATTTCCAGCCCCTGTGGAGTATTATTGTCCTTATTATATCATTTGTCCCCGTAAAGATAACATTCCAGTATTCCACAGATCCAATACTTTACTTTTCCTTTGCCTTAATACCTCCCAATTCCTCTTCCTTATTTCCTCCATTAATACATATACTTTCAAAATTAAATAGTCATCTCTTGATTTAACTAATGTCATCCTACTATCTGTCAATCCCCCTTACCTATTCTAATTCCTACCAATTTCTTAGGATGATACTGCAGAATCAAGAATCCCCAAACTCCTCAAATATTCTTAATACATCAATAACTGTCACTATATATCCTACAAAAGGATGATAGAATCATCTGCAAATCAATGAATATTACTTCTCTTCACTTGTGCCTTCCTTTCCTGTAATGCCTTCCAGTAAATATTTCAATCCATATTAAAGCAAATTGGTGGCTAATGGCATCCCTACTTCATACCTCTTTTCAGATCTGCATGTCCCAGTTTTTTTATTTACTTAATTGCTAAAATATTGATTACTGGGATAGAGTATGGATCAAATGTGTCTAACTGCAAGCTCTGATCAGATGATTTACCCTCTTTTACTGATATCCTAATCCACACACATTTTTAGACAGCCTTCACACCTATATTCCACCTTTCTTCCTTGAACACATGCTTCAAAACCCTAAACAAATAATTCCACCCCCACACTGTTTTTATGAATATACATTAAAACTACTTCTACTCTTTATTTTTCCTTATTTTCAGCACACCCAATGTAATTTACCAGCACCCTCCAAGGATCTCTGAAGACCTTTCTTTTACAAAACCTGCTTTTTCCATATCACCTCCAGCAACAATTCCTTTATTATTTTTGTTACTATTCTTGTAGCATCAACATTACACCAGGCGATTGCCTGGTAGTTCTCTACATCTTCTCAATCTCCCTTCCTTTTATATGACAATGATCCTGTTGCCTCAGTCTTGGGACTTGGTAACTCCTCTTTTTCTGGTGCATTACTAAATACCTCTCCCATCATTCTTTTTGAAAGTATTCACACTTACTTGCAAAATTCCACTAGGAACACTTCAGGACCCTTTGTCTTCCCTTGTTTTTTAGATAACAAATAGCCTCTACTACTGCTTACCTCTTTGTTTAAATCTCTTTTATAGTTCTCTGCTACTATGCTTCCTTGTCACATTATATTCTTTAGAACCACCTTCTCCTGTTGTTCATGCAGCCTCTCACAAAATGTACTGAATTCTTCCCATCTTTCTTTGGAATTTGTTAATTTACCTTTATCTTCTGAGTTTATATTCCATACTCATGTCTTCACTTCTGATCTTTCAGCTTCCATCATAATAATTTTAATATAACCTTCACCTCTGCTCCACAATTTGGGTTCCCTTTTCTCTACTCTGTTTGCACCTCTTAAGTTTTTCCATGCTCTTAGCACCATCTTAATAGTTCTTAACTCCTCAAATAAGCAGGCCTCAAACTCCTGAACTCTAACTTGCAGCTAATTCAACCTCTCTTTTAATCCAATCATTTTTATATCCTCTTCTGAACATATTCTACCCCTCTGCTCCATTAACCTACCTTTCCATGATGCCTTTTCCTGGATCAGTTATTTAACTCTACATCCTGTTATCTCTTGCATTTTCTAACAGAACCTACTCCATCATTTCTTGCAAGAATGCACTCTAATTCCCTTCCCCTATGTCCTGGATTCCACTCCCAAGGACATCCTCTGTCATTGCTAACTTGCCAGACAAGACAAACTGAACTGTGATCAGACAGCATACTTTTCATCACCTTCATCCTCCTTACATAACTAGCTGTTGCTTTATCCAGCAAAAATCTGTATCACTTGGTCACTCTTGTGGCATAGGGGAATAAAGCTATGACTGTGACCCAGACAAACTGTATTTGATGAATATCTCATGTAAGTGATGGAATGGCAGGGATGTATGGGTGTCACCATCCTGGGAGAGTTGGTGAAGACATGCCTGACTTGCTACACTCTCTGGTAGAGATTAGGGATGTTGTGTGATGGGAAACATAGTCATAGTTGTGGATGTGTGGATATGGCTGAGCTTCAGCTGTTGAAACAGGGTGACACATCATGACATTCATCATTACACACCCACCAATGAATGCTACCAGTAGTCACCAGGACAGCAGAATGATGATGGCCATGACCCCCAGGATACCCTTAAACTCCACAGCTAGCCCCAGCTAATACTGGAAGAAGCTCACACTCCTTGTGGATGTGGGGTACTGATTAGGAGCACCATAGGATGATGCAGGGTCCTCACAAAATAAAATCTGTCTAACCTATTGGTTTGATGTACCTCCTGTCTTGAAGATGTATAACCACCTGCTAATCCTTTATAGCTCCACAGATCCAACAGTCCACACCTTCCCATTCTCTTCTTAAGTGCCTCATGACAATCTCTGTGAAAGTCTTGCTTCCCATACAATCAGTTCTTTCTTGGGTCTAAAATTATATTTAAATCCCCTACTTACTACTACTCTTTTTCTTCTTGTTGAATTTATACCATTTTTTTCTAAAATATTTTATTACTAATTCATTCATATCCTAATTTGGTCCCCAGAAAGCTATGAATATCATCACTTTGCTTTCCAGCCTACCCATTACTCACCATCTACCTCTACTGAACCATCCAATTTTAACTCTTTTTGGCTTTCTTTTGTTATTATCCCCACCGTCTATTCCTCCTTCCTCTGAATGCCCTCACTTCTGGCCATTTAAATGCCCTCCTTTCCAACTTTAGCATCTCTTTTCATCTCAACTTGAATTCTTGAAGAATAATAATATTGAATATTTTCTACAATAGGCTAAGTATTATTCTATCACCTTTAATGTGGTTCCCACACTTTACATTCCAGGTGACAAAAGTTAATTCCCCTATACATTTCTCCCCCTTCCCCTGAAAAGATAGGTAAAACAGACCCTTGGGCAGAAAACACCTCTCAGCCTACCCTCACACAGTTGGGATAAAGACTAGCTTTCCTTGCCAAACCTGTGCTGGCACACCTGCTGCCCCCTCCTCCCACCACCACCACCACCGGAATATTGTAGAAGATTGGCTTCATACCTTTGAATGTTAACATTCTTCAATGAACATACAACAGTCAGAAAGTTAGAAAAGCTGACGTGTCAGAACAAGCTCATACACATACATACATACATATTTAGACACACATTCATCAATACACACATATATGTATGAACATTCATACATATTTATAGGCATACATAGACGTGTAGACATATTTACGTAAATACTTAGAGACACACACACACATATATATATATATATATATATATATATATATATATATATATATATACCAGTAAACCAAGTAAAAAGTAATGGATTTTATGTAGTTATATACATATATACTCGATCCTTCTGTCAGAAGGAGACTGTCCAACGTCTGCTCATTTTGTGCATCTAGCCAATTCCAGCTACTCTAACCCATTAATTCCCTCTTCTCTCCATTAGTACTCTGCCCTTATGTCTCACTGAGTATATGCTGTTTTTTTTCTAAATGCATAAGCATCAAAACACAAGTGATTGATGTCAGCATTACAAACGTTAATAATGAAAAAAAAAGATTACAGAAGAAAACAGACCATCTTATTTGTGTTCCATTATCCAAAACCACAACACATTCAGACATAATATGTCTGAACAATGGTAGTGGTATTGAACAGTTTTTTTCTAAGGTAAGATGCAGGTTTAAGTTTAAGGGCAGGGGTAAGAGTAGGGTTAGAAATAGCACACAATAGGAAGGTGAGCAAGGGGCCCCTTACCCCAACCTCTAACCCCACCCCTAGACTATAACTCAGAAAAACCCTTCCCATAGCACTATCTCCACACAAGACATTCAGACATACACACCACATACATCATCACACATGGTTGTTGAAATGGGAGAGAGTTGGAAACAGATACAGTTCACTGGTAAGCTGGGAGGGGTAAGGACAAACTCAGCTCACTGGTAAGATGGGAGGGGTAAGGACAGGCTCAGCTCACTGCTAAGATGGGAGGGGTAAGGACAGGCTCAGCTCACTGCTAAGATGGGAGGGGTAAGGACAGGCTCAGCTCACTGCTAAGATGGGAGGGGTAAGGACAGGCTCAGCTCACTGCTAAGATGGGAGGGGTAAGGACAGGCTCAGCTCACTGCTAAGATGGGAGGGGTAAGGACAGGCTCAGCTCACTGCTAAGATGGGAGGGGTAAGGACAGGCTCAGCTCACTGCTAAGATGGGACGGTTATGGACAGACTCAGCTCACTGGTAAGATGGGACGGTTATGGACAGACTCAGCTCACTGGTAAGCTGGGAGGGGTAAGGACAGGCTCAGCTCACTGCTAAGATGGGAGGGGTAAGGACAGGCTCAGCTCACTGCTAAGATGGGACGGTTATGGACAGACTCAGCTCATTGGTAAGATAAGAGGAGTAAGGACAGCTTTAGCTCACTGGTAAAATAGAAGGGGTAAGCCAAAAGCTTAGATTACCAGAAATTTGCCCTTATTACTGCCAAAAGGGAAGGGGAAAAAGAAGCACTGCATTCATTAATAGGATGTGAGCAGATGTATACAAGGGACTCACGTCACTCAGTGCTATCTGATAAGATGGCGGAGACTTGTGTATGACTCCAACCACTGTTAGAATGAGCAATTTGAGGTTGTTTCTGTAATGCTGAAGTGAAAGCCTGAATCAAATATGGTAAAGTGGTAAGAGGGCACACTGCTATCACTGGAGCATCTTTATGTCCTTTTTATTTACATTTTTTTATGGCAACCTACTGACTTGTAAAAAATCATATCTGTTGTACATCTTTTAACTGTTATTGAAAGCTCTATGCAAATAATTCACTAACAAAAATAATTACTGCAGTTCTGGTAACATCACTTAAATATTCTTGTCATTAATAATCCTCATATTGCTTAATTTTATTTACCCAGTCCAAACAGGTTATCTCCTATTCTTATTGATTGCTTTTTTCTTAGTAAACAATTATAAATATTTGGAAATAGCACTTGAAATACTCTGTACAATATGTGCATAATTGTATTACAGATATATCAGTTCCCTGTCTATACAGAAGGTCATAAACCCTCTTAAAAAACGAATCCTGTTTAGGTTCATAGGTTTATAGGTGATTACTAGGCTAACAAACCTAAAGAGCCTTATTAAGCCTGACCATGCCTTCCAACTGTATCTGACAGGTTATGATACTACTCATTTTATAGAGACACCTTAAACCTCCTGCAATAGAGGCCCATGAGATATATGCAAATTACCCTTTAAGGGCATCAAGTGCTTCAGCTATATGTTTTCTGAATATCCATGAATTTTTACTTTTTAAGTCTTTATAGACAGATTCAGGCCAACAAAGCCAAATGGCACTAGCTGTGGAGATGCATGTTTTGGCCTTTGGCATAAGTGGATTGTTTGGCTATACTCTAGAAACACAAGGTCTTTAAACACAGCTAATGTACATAGCCATTAAGTTGGCTGGAAAATATCCCAACTAAGAACTAAACCAAAAAGTAAAAACATCATACAAACAAACAAATTAGTAAAAAACTACAAGAAAAACCTAGTTAAGCTAGAGTTTTCACTGTGTGATACCTTAAACCTCCTGTAATAGAGTCCCACAGGATATTTGTCTGTGTGACCTTTTTACTACCCATTTCAAAACAAGGGCCAACAATGTCTTCTCCTGCAAGTGTTTGTTCCTATGCACTTTCTAATTGGTGTCTGGATGAGCTGAAAGCCTTCCTCATAATCAGGGAAACTGATTTTCATTTTTTTTCTGGGAAAAGCTGAACTTACCATAACTGTAGATGTCTGAATTAGTACTGCTGCAGTAGCCTTAGCTATATGGGTTATATCCTGTCAAAGACATAATAGCTGGCCAGCTTCCAAAGCTTCTGGGCACCTTCTATGCACCCAAGCTGTCAGGGAGTTTGAGCTGATCTGACTAAAAGACAAGTTTGGGGGTGAAGCCCTTCAGATCTTTCTTGCCAGCAAAGAGAGGGAGGCTGAGTACTGAAAGGGCAAAGCCAGGAATAACAAAAAAAATAAACAATCCACTCACTGGCATAAAAATCATGCCAAAAATAAAGTGGGTGGAGGGAATGAGCTTCTACTGCAGCAATGATCATTCAAACATCTACTGTTATAACAACTTATACAACTATACTGAGTTCTTCATATTGATCACTGCTGCAGATTCCCATAGCTAACTGTATTTGGGATGTGGAAGACAAAGAGTACAGCAGTCACTAGAGAATGAACCTAACAAAGTTTGATCTAGACCTAGAGAAGGAATCAAGCTTATAGTGCTTTGTAACAGTATGTACTGAGGGCCAAGTAGCAGTTTCTAGAATACTTCAAGAATCCAACACTTTACAAAAAATATAGATGAAGCCAAGGCCCTGGTAGAGTGGGCCTTGATCCAGCTTGGAAATAGTCTGTTTTGACACAGGTAAGTATCAAGATTGTACCTGAGCTGTTGATAACTGTCCAAGGAAAGGAGTATCGTTTCTCCCTCATTTTTAGGGTCAGAGAAGAAAATGGTGAGATGGAAAGTTTGGAATAAAGTAAACCTGGATACCACTTTAGGTATAAAAGAAGGATTAATTCTCAAAGAAACCCAATCCCTATGGAAAATGAGGTAGAGTTGACTCACCAAAAGAGCCTGTAATTCAGATACCCATCTTGCAGAGATCAGAGCAATCAGTAAAACTGTTTCCATTTTAAGAATCTCAAGTTAGCCAGCTTAACTGGTTCAAATGGAGTATTAGCTTCTTTAACACAAAATTAAGATTACAAGCAGGAGCCACTGGTTTACTTAGAGGGGTCTTATGCAAAATTACTTTCAAGAACTTTATAACATGACACTGCCTTAAATGAGAAGGATCTGTGTGTGGTCACACTGAAATGGCCAATGAATGAACCTTGATAGAGGAATAAGAATGGTCATGGGATAGTAACTCAGAAATTTTGTGAAATCCAAGAATAACTAGCCCTGAGTGAGTGTTGGTTATGCTGTTAGCACCAACTAGAAAACCTTTTCCATTTGCTAATGTATGATTTTCTAGTAGCAGTTCTTGTCTCAATTGGTACCTGATGCACATCCTCAGAAAACAGGTGCCTAAAAGAAATGAAGACCCTCTCATCTAAAACAGTCATATGAAGATGAATGATGTTGGGGTGTATAAAACATCCCTGTTCTTGTGTGAGTAGATCCATTCTGTGTGGAATCATGTGGTAATTGCCCCTGACCACTTCCAAAAGAAGAGAGAATCATGATTGCCTGGGCTAGAAGGGAGCCACCACAGTGATCTTGGGTAATTTCTTCTCAATCTTCAGAAGTATCCTGGATATTAGTGGATAGGGTATAAAGGTATACAGGAACATTCCTGTCCAAAGAAAAGAAAAGAAAAAGCATCTGCCTTCCAGGCCTTCTTGCATGGAGTCCTGGAAAAGAGGTTTGTTAGTTGATTATTAAGAGAGGAGGCAAAAAAGGTGTACTTGACAACCTCCTCGCAAATGGATCAAATCTTGGAAGATCCACAATCTAGTTTCAATTTGTGAGAGTCTGCCCTGGTCCAGCTTAGGGTCCATGTAGAGTGAAACTGTGCTATGAAGCTATATCTCAAACTAACATGGCCAGTCTACAAAGGGTGTATGACCTCATTCCCCCCTTGCTTGTTGATATATCAAATGACTGAGGTGTTGTCTGTAACCACTTGAAGAGGTTCCATGGACCAAAGATGGTTCAGAGAGTTGAGTGTTTTGATCTGGGCAGGCATCTCCTTGATATTTTTGTGCTTATGTCTGTCCTTGGTGTCCCACACCCCCTACACTTTTATCTCTGCTGAAACTGCTCCCCAAGCAAAGTCTGAAGCATCTGTGGTGACTGACTAATTTGAAGCAGGGAGAGAGAAGAGGAGACCTGGATTTAGGGATGTCTGATGTCTCCACCAAAGGATTTCTCTTCTGAAAAAGTCCAGTACTAGGATCTGAAAAGATAAAGGGTGTTAATGTTGGGCCCAAAGAGATTTCAGATACCACCATATCTTTCTCATGTGGAGTCTTGCCAGGGGTATAATGAGAATTATAGATGACATGAGACTCAATATCATGAGATATTCCCTCGCAGTGACTGAAGTCTCAAAGGAAAACATTTGAAATAGATCTATGTAAAGATCTATTTTTCCTGTGGAATAAAAGCTCTTTGAACTGAGGTACCTAGTTGACATCCCAGGAGTCAAGAAAGACTTTTGAAGTCTAACCAAAATGGGGAAATTGGACAAAATTGTCTAATCTGTTATTGAAATATTAAGTGTTCTTCTATATATATTGCTTTTTTAATTGTTATGGACATTGTACATAGTTTATTTGTTTTTTTCTTGTTACTATACTGTTGTTATTGTGTTACAAAATGAATAAAAACATTTTGGAAAAAAAGAAAGACTTTTGAATGTTCTCTTGGAATTCCAACCTATATAAGAGATCTCTCAGTCACTCAAGAGAGAAAACTGACATTTCAAAAAAGGCTTTACAAAGATATAAACAAGTTGTCTAAATATGGAAAAATGTGGATACCCTGAAGCCTACAATGAGCTATAAATGGACCTACACGCTCTGTGAACACTCTTGGTGCAATGTATAGTCCAAAGGATAAGACAGAGAATTGATCATGCAATCCAGACACACAAATCTTTAGAAATGTCTGAAGTCTGGATAAATAGGGATGTGATGATAATCATATTTTAACTTTAGTGCTAGCAGGAAACATGAAAGAGGAAGAAGAAGTAACAGGCATTGAAGTGACATCATTTGAATTTGGGCACTATGACAAGCAGGTTTAGGAAAAAAAGATCCAGAACTGGTCTCCAAGCATTGTCTTTCTTTAGCATCTTTGAATAAAACCCATTCCCACCTGGGAAGGAGAAACTGGTTTTATCACTCCTTGGGACAGCATGTGATGAAGAACAAGTGGAAATAAAAGACTCTTATCTGAAGGATGAGGGATGACTAACTGAAAAGGAGGAATTTCCTCCCACTGCCATCAGTAACCCAGGTGAATGATTTTTCAAATCCCATTTGTCTGAAACAATCTGTAGCCAAAGATAAAAATGGAGATTCATACTTTCTGGAAGAGAAAAGTCTCAGGGTGAGAGGGGTCACAAGGTGTCTTGAACAGTTATCCAGACTTGTTGGATTGCCCTTGGTTTTGGGAGGTGTGAGACTTCTTTTTGGAACCCCCTTGTCACTTCTTAAACATTTGTTTACCTGAATTCTGTTGAGACTGTTTATTCTGCTTTTTGCTAAAACTGGATGAGGAGAAATGAAAATCCCTTGGACACTTTGGAAAAGATGGGCTGAAAATCTTATAGATTCACTGGATCAGCTTGCCCCTTTCATCAGACTTTTTGATCATCTCTGCAGCAGAAAGGCCAAACACTAAATCTCTATACAATGGAGAATTTAAAATCTCATATTTTACATCATCTGGGAGGTTCTGAGAAAGAAACCATACAGTAAATAGTTTTGGGTTTTTGAAAGTAGTGCTTAATGCATGTTATGCTTTCATGATAAGTAAGTTTTCAGTAGATTTCAAGTCAACATGGAAGAAAGGTCTTTCAGTTAGTAATAACATATACATTATAGTCAATGGCTTATAAATGTTTATCATTAAATATTAATGGTTTGAACAATAATGTCAAAAGAGCTGGTTTGCTTAAATATATCAAAATGCATAAAGCACAGATTATCTTTTTACAGGAAACCCATCTATTAAAAAAGATCTACAGAAATACTCATTCAATGGCTATACCATTCTGGCTGATTCATGTTTTAAGACTAAGAGAAGGGGCGCTCTTATTCTATGGAAAAATACTTATACTATGCCAAGAATTATAATTACAATTTCAGATAAAGATGGGATGCTAAGCATGGTTATTTAGGAAATCAGTAGGAAGTATTATACTTTGATTAATACATACTGGATACCAGAACTGAGTACTAAATATGTTGGCAAATATCTGGACCTGATTACTTTAAATGCAAAAGGGGAAATTATAGCAACAGGTGATTTTAACTGCCTATTATCAGAAAATGATACTTCTAAAAATGGTAAAATAAAACTAACATCTCAAGCCAAGAAGTTAAATGACTTTACAAACCAGATGAAACTTAAAGATATACATGGTCTAAAAGAATATTACTCCTTATTCTATACTCACTATTCATATTGCTTGGTACACTAACAAACATTGATAAGCCCCAGGATTCACGAAGCTCTGTGCAAGAATAAGAGTATTCTTGCACAGAGTGGTTCTTGTCCATTTAGAATAGCAGCACGCCTTGCATATGCATGAAGGCACGCTGCTATTTCATCTAAATGGACATGAACCAAGAGCAAGCACAGGGGCATGTGTCAGCAGTGCCTGCACAAGTAATATGCCCCCTTCGCTCAGAAAGTGCCGCATGGCACTTTATGACACAGATGAGAGTCAATTTATATAATATTAGAGCCTGGCTCTAATATTATATAGTAAACGGGTGTCCGCAGACACTGAAATGTAAGTAGGTAACATTTCAGTGTCTGCGGACACTGAAAAAAAATAAAACAAAACACAAACACCTAGAAGGCAGCAGCCTTCAATTTCACTCCCCCAACTGTATGCACTCTTGCCCTACATACATGGAAGAAGTAGGGCAAGAAAAAAGAAATAAAAATTAAAAAAATTTTTTTTTTTCATCAAATAAATCCAATATTTAAGCGGTGTGCAGCTTGTTTGTGTGGTGCATCGCTATGCCTAGTATGGCTGAAATCCTGAAAATGATAGACAAGTGCTACTGTGATAGAAAGCATCATCAAACTGCTGTAGCATATTGGTATTACCATAGTAAAATATACCGAACATGCTAGGTTCAAATCCCCCCTCTGCCAGGTTATTTAATAAACTTTTAAGGAATCTGAATGATAGATGTCAATCATATGGCTCACGTATAGCACAGTAGGTGTGGGAATATGTAAAATATAAATGTAAAAAATAATTTATACATTTAATGAAAAAAATAGATTTAAGCAATCCTTTGGTAGTGTAAGCATTACTTACCTGCTTTCAGCTCTGCTTAGCTGGTGTAAGCATTGCTATGTGGATTTGCATGGAGTTAAGCATAGTTCAGCATATTAAAACTGGCTAATCAAGAAAAAGTGCACAGGCGGGAATACAGCCACAACCATTTGGGATTGTTCACAGCAGGACCAAAATGTCTGGTGTTGGTAAAGGTGTTTCGCTTCCGAGCACAATGTTGGGGAATCCAGGAGTCCAAGGTCATGGTTGGGCTCCTAGTTAAAAATCATGATGGCAGGCTGCTGCAGGGCCAGTACCAGGGCTCACAGTACAAAGCAGAGGCCTGGGATCAGCTTGCACGTGATCTCACCAGTGCCACTGACATACCCCAGACTGGTGAGCAGGTACATCACTACCATAACAACCTGAAGCAGAGGAGGGGTGCACCCTTGGAACAGTGGATCCAAGAAGACCGAACGCAGGATGTCCCACCTGTCAGTAAGTATGTAGTTTTATGTATCTCTAAGTATGGAAAAAGTTAAACTTGTGACTGTGCAGGTGTGATTAATATGTGATGCCTCCCCATACAGTTGCTGCGGAGAGGTACCATAATGTTGAGGCTCATGCCCAGTGACTGGCCCAGCTGTGTCAGCAGTATGGTGAGTACAGAATACCCCCTACTAGTAAGTAGCAGTAAGAAATCAAAATTATAGTAACGGTAGTACCGCCTGTATATATAATTGTGCTGTAAAAGGAATAAATGCCTGTGTCAGGCTGCCGGTGTTACAATGGAGTATTCCCTGCTGCTATGTAATACAGATATCAGTAGCAAACAAGGTACAATATGTAGGAGAGGAATATTAGAATATGCATGAGTGTGTCTGAGTGAACCTGCCAAGATAGTGCCATATCAGGGCTACTGTAACAATCAGAAATGAAAGGCATTCCATTGTGCAGATCATGCAGGAATAGTAATTGTGGATTTCTAAGTTGTACGCAGATATGTATGTCAAACCTAATAAGGGTGATCCCAAACATTGGTGTGTGTCATCTCACTTGTACCTGAAAAATAGAAATGTGTATGTCCTGTAGAATGCATTAACTAAGGTGAATTGATTTAGCACTGCTTGTCTGCATACTTTAGAATGGGCATGTCAAATAACTGAAAAAAACAACAGTACATATTTCCACCAGAATGTGTTTTACTTGTTTGTCTGCCAGCATTGTCCTGTGTTAACCTTTCAATTTCAGCTGTATGTAGCTGTGAATGTACAGAAAATGTATAAGGCTAACAGGTGCAGACTTAAAACCTGCACTGTGTACTCAGGAATCTAAATTGCAGTATGTAGTTGTAAAACAGTCAAATGTGCAATCCAGCTAATGTGCACATGTTTCACAAACAGTGACACCAATGTCTGCTGTGTATCCATAATTTGTACTGAAAATGGGAAACAAATAATGCAACGTGTCATAATAAAAGTACAGTGCACAAAAATATGTACCAGATAGAAATGTCACAAACAACAAACAACACCTCCCCAGTAGCTTAGTCTGATAAGGACTAGGCTTGTAGTTCAATTTTGCACACACACCACGGTTCGAATCCAGGGACCACCACTAAAATCCTCAGTCTCGTTCTACAGTTGTAAACTGCAATCTGAATAGAAAAAAGAATGTACTGCAACACATACATTTTCCATACAGGGCACACAGGTAAAAAAAATCTCAATAGAAATACTAGTAAGATGTGTATAACTATGAAAGGTGTGCAATTACTGTGTTGATCAGCCCCAGTCCTAGAAATAGATGCAAGCTAGACATCCACACTCTGCAGTCTGGCCCAGACAAGCCCCTCAAGTTTCACGCTGTCACAGATACTTTCCCCAGTTGCCAAGAAACCTGCACACAGAGAATGTTACAGCAGATGTATGTGAAAGGGACAACACACACTCCAGGGCCTGCAACTAATATGTGAATCTGAAACAGCAATGTAATGTGCAGATAGTTCATCTGCACAGGCCCACAGGTAAAGAAACTGGTATAAAAACAGGTATGATTTGTATAACTAAAATAAGGGTACAATTGCTCTGTTGATATCTACAGCTGTTGATGTGCTGTAGCAGCCCCATGGCCCAGGTAGATTGTAAGTGTGGTCAGAATGTAGAGTAGTGAATAGTAGTGTACTGACAAATATACTTGATAGCAGTTGTCAATTGAATCTGTTCCCTTCCCCCACCACTCAACTGATCCAACCATCACACTGAAACCAACGTGGGTATGTTCCTAACCTCTACTGTTGGGACCATTGTTCAGTTTGGTTTATCATTGTTTAAACTGTGTGCATACTAATATTCCCTGTTGAATAATAATTTTATTGCCTGCCTGACATACCACTAATTGGCATGCTGTTGTAACCCTGAATGCCATTCCATATATGCATGGGTTCTGTTTGCTATGGCACTGTTATAATTGCACTGTTTTGGGTAAATGGGAATATCCATGCATGCTATTTTGATTAATGTTGTAATGTGTTGTGCATGACTAACCAATATTCATTGTTAATTTCTATACCATAGTACATATGGGAAGGCAGATCCCAGCAGATCCGCATCTCCCATCCCACCTGGCCAAGGCACTGGATCCCAGCACATCCAGGACCCAACCCAGACCTCCTTCATCTGCTGGTCCTGCACCACCCTCAGGTGGAACCACTGCAAGGGATGGGGCTCACCCCCTCTGCAAGTAGGCAGGGTGAGGATGTTGTCACCTGGGATGAGGTCTGTGGCAGGGTGTGTAGTGTCCTCCAGACAGAGCTGGATGATCACCTGCACCACGTGGAGGGCAGGCTGTCGCAGCTAGAGGGGTAGGCGGCCCTTCTAACCCATCCCCCAGGATAGCCACCTTTGGGGAAGTGAAGGAGTAGTGGTGACTGCCATTGGGTGGGGACATTAGTGCCACTACTACCATCTGGGGGGCTCATGAGCCTTGGTTTCCCAAACACCCTCCCCATCCAGGTGTTTACCCTCCATGTTTCATACACCACACCTGTCTGCTGTCTTATCTGTCTTGTCTGTCTGCAAATGCAACCTCTCCAACCAAACATCCCTCACCACACTTACCAATAATCCTTCCTTAACATCTAACTCTCACATTAAAAAACAAAGAGTATCTGTACCACAAAAAATTAACGTCCCATACATAGATCTGCATTTCACCCAGAGACATCTACCCATCACACAATCTAAACCCTACCAATCATCCGTATTGTATGATGCCCACACACCTCCCTGTAGGCTGTGAGGCTCCAAATTTTAAATTGCCCACAATCAAAGCAGCTGTTGCTGCCAAAGAAATGCAGAGCTATGGTCCTTTCCTACACCCGTCCTGCACATCCCTACTTGTTTCTTCTATTGTTTGTCCCCCTGCTTGCCCCAATTTCACCACTTTCCTATGTCCCTTTTTTCTTTTCTTTATTTGAAATTAGCATGGGTTTAAGTGGCTGTAAGAGGGCGTAAGCTAAGCTAAGCTCACGTAAGCATCGCTTAGCTCTGCTCAAACCCATGCAAACCTGCTTACAGCTGCTTTAAAGTGCCTTAATCACTCTGTCTCCAACAGACCCTGTTCTACCCAGCACAAAATAATCAGTCATTGCAAGTCTAAAACCCAGGACCCTGCACACTAAAGCCAAAGTGATTTACTACTAAGCCATTTCAGATGTAAAGAAGTCTGAAGTTTTCTCAAACATATCATCCAGCACAGTCATTGCCTGTAAGATAAGAATCAATCAACACTAATTAATACAGATGTAGTTCAGCAGCCTCCAATTACACTCTGTACTCAACCCCTAAGGGGAATAGAATTAAGTTATCACAATGAAAATGTATCTGTTACATAACAATGCTTAACTTAAAACATCACTTTCATACTGACAAACAGAACTGTCTGTAAGACAGTAAGCACTAGCCCACCACTGTTCCCATGGTGAAATGTATAAAAACGTACAGCCATATACATTTATGTGTCTTACTACTGATATCCCTCATGTGTTAAAAGAGCCTAGGTTAAAATGGTGCATACCCCTCCCTCACAGGATGACTTACAAGGGCATATAACAGTGTTACATACACTGACCTCTGGACTGTACAAGGTCACACATGTTTTGTCCAGCTGTAGCCCTCATATATATGGACCCTACCCAACAATGTGTGTGGGAGTCCTCAAGATCACTGGAATGATAGCAGGAATGCCAGCACTAAATAATGATAGGCCACTACTTAACCTCTTACTGCATGACATATGGACAAAGCCTGGTAGATAGGTGGAGGTCAGAGACTGGAACACAGGGCCATATTTGCAATATTGCTGTTATAAACTGTTAAAGTTGCTGGTGTTACATGATTGGTTGCAACATACCCTTACTCAGGAATATGAAGTTAGAAACACAAATGGATGTAGCCATGTACTGATAGCACTCAACAGAGAGAATGCCACTGATATATCAGAGACAAGACCTGTGTGGTGAACAAACAAAACATAACAGCCAATCCTCTGGCCATCATGTGGATAGGCCCACAGTTGAGAGCTATGCAGACAGACTTCATTCCATGCTAAACTACCATGTACACATAAACGATGTAAAACTAGCAGTATTCAATGCATATAACAATAATACTCACACTGTCCATAGGTCTGGAACCTTATAGAAATATGTAATTGTCCTGTGTCTGCAAGTCCTGTTGTAAGAGGTATTGCTACCTGCTGTCTGTAGCACTGCTGCCCACACACAGGAAGGATGTCTTCCATACAGGAAAGGTAAAGGGACAATGCCCACATGATGTAGTAATTTATAGTAGTGGGTTGCCATGACAGTGGTAATTGGAAGTACTACACAGTTGGCTGCATGCAATTAGCAAGTGGCGAACACTGATTGGTGCAGAGGCCATCACCTGATGAAGCATTTTGCAGGTGTTGAACCCCTGGACCATGCACACTATAGTCATGGGACACTAAGCCGAGCATTACCTACAAAATCCATGCTGCAACCTATTCAAATCAGCTCAATCCCTGTAGTGGAGAGAGAGAGAGGGATAGATAGAGAAATTAAAACTAGAAACCAAACAAAAACAAAACTATATAAAACAAGGGGCACATAAAGTGTACCTAGAAGAGAGGACAACACTGCAACAGGTATGGGAAACATATATGCATGTAATTGAATGTAGTACTTGGTCTGTAATAATGGGATAGATGATGTGGAAAGATTTATATGTGCCATCAAGACTTGTTGTAATGATGTCCTGCTGAACAACTGCTATGGACATAGCATCTAACAGTGGGCCATACCTGTCAAATGTGCAGATCAGCACTGAATGACAAGATGTAACCCATCATAGTGTGTGTTCTGTACCTCAAGACATGTATATTATTGTGGCAAATAGCTGGTGGTGGTTAGTAATGAAGTTATGATAGACACATGAGTTTCAGACATCACCACCTGCAGGACAGCAATGTTAACGTGAAATGCATCACACACAAACGTCATAGGCTTGTAATAGGCTTACCTGCATTATGTCCCTATATATACCCCCCCTAATGTTAAGCTGTGTCCACATGTGACACCCTTCTGTTTTATAGCAAGGCAGAAAAGTGCAGCTGCGGAGGAAATAGAGTTAGAGAGTGTTTACCTGATGTTTGAATGCACTCCATATAGATATATATACACACACACACACACACACACACACACACACATATATATATATGTATAGATATATGTATAGATATATACATATTATATATATATATATATATATATATATATATATATATATATATATATATATATATATATATATATATATATATGTCTACAGATATACAGACACACACACATATATATATAAAACAAACAAAAAAATATATATATACACACACACACACACACACACACACACACACACACACACACACACACACACACACACATATGTGTGTGTGTGTGTGTGTGTGTGTGTGTGTGTGTGTGTGTGTGTGTGTGTGTGTGTGTGTGTGTGTGTGTGTGTGTGTCTACATATATGCAAACACACACACAGACACACACATATATATATATATATATATATATATATATATATATGTGTGTGTGTGTGTGTGTGTGTGTGTATCTCTCTCTCTCTCTCTATATATATATATATATATATATATATATATATATATATAAATACATTCCCCCTACTGTTGAATGACAATGCTGCATGATATGTTTGAGAAAACATCACACATATCTATACACACCCACACACACACACACACACACACACACACACACACACACACACACACACATATATATATATATATATATATATATATATATATATATACAGTAGTAAGTGGATGCGAAATGGACAGTTATGTCTGGTATGAAATCCGTGTTCGGAATACATTGCCCTTGTTTGTGAAGGTGAGATTGGTATGCTGAGGAAGGATAGTAGGTATATTTGTGGAGGTAGGTTGGGTTGGAAGACAGACAAGACAGCATACAGGGGCAGTATATGACACATGTGGTGGGTAAACCCCTTGGATGGGGAGTGGTGTTTGGAAAGTGGAAGCCCATGAGCCCCCAAATGGAAACAGTGGGAGCAAGGTCCCCATCCATGGGCAGTCACAACTGCACCTTCATGGCCTTGAAGGTGCCTGAGCTGGCGGCTGAGCAGAAGGAGCATGCGGACCCTGAAATTGTGTACTGAGGGCCTCAAGGTGGTGTAGCACATCCCCCAAGTCTTTGTGGAGCTCCCTATGCACCAGACCCTGGACCTGACTTCAGGTGACAGGATCCTGTCTGTGTGTGTTCCCAGTGGGGAACGAACAACATCCCCTGAGGTGGTTCCACCTGAAGGTAGTGCAGGACCAGCAGACGATGAGGTCCCGGGGTGGATGCCAGATGTGCTGTAGCCTGGTAACATGACCAGATGAGGTGGGAGAGGTGGTTCTGCTGGGAACAGACTTCCCAAACACGCTATTGTGTCACAGTTATAGAACATATGTGGGTAGTAATAGTCCACACAATCCAGGATAACTTCTAACAGCATGCATAAATATCCCCATTAACACAAAACACCAGATTTGGAGCAGTCACACAGCAAGCAGCACACATGCACATATGGAACCATAGTGGCCTTTATAAAGGCATGCAGGTGACATTGCTAGAAACAGGCCACCAATGATAGTGTTTCAACATGGAACATGACTAGAAACACATTGCACTATTTGTCATCAATACAATATATATCAAAAGAGTGAGTTTGCTGTAAACATACCTGTTGAGTTGTGTGTTCAGATTATTGCTGCAGATATGGTGGGGGGGCAGAGATGTTAATTAACAGCTATTATATCCTTGCAGTATGAGGTCCTCAGACCTTTTTGCCTCTATGTCTTGCAGGCACCATGTCTACAGAGCATTTGCCAGCTTATTCCTCCCAGGAAAATGATGTCATAATCAACTACCACACCCTCTTTGGCAGTACAGCCCATGATCTGCAGGAGAGGACCACCCTGTAGAATGAGCTCATCCACAGTGTAAATGATGTCGGCCTGCATAACTGCAGTTATGAGCAGGTCTGACATCGGTGCACTGACCTCATCCGCCATACCTGTTAGCATGCTGCTGCAGTTAGGAGGGACCAGCTAGCCACAGGGGGGGGGGTCATGCAATCCAGCCCACCCCTGACACATGCTGAGGAGCTCCATGCCAGCCTTGGGGCACCTGCCCACCAGCAAAGACAAGACCCAGCGGATAGCATTGTGGAGGTGGGTGCTACCCATACAATGGACGTTGAGCATGCAGGTAAGGCCACAAGGCACATCAGTAGACCACTGTTGCTTATCTATCTGCATCTGTAGAGTTTAATTATGCATATGTGAGATAAAATATATATAGTCTGTTGCTGCATTGTAGTAATGAACATATGTGCATAATCTGTAGTATTGTGGGTTTGTACTGTTGATGTACTAAAATGCTGCTCCCACCCTGTATCAATGCCACAGGTGTGGCTACTGACATTACATCTCTCACATGCCTCTGGTATACCTCTGGGGCAGCAACCTGTATCTGGTGAGTATGGTGTTGTTTGTTGAGGTTTGCCAATACACTGGCCATGAAATGGCCATGGTATTTGGGATGCACACATTTAACACACCTACCCATAATGCATGCTGTACATGTTCACTTATTGCTGCTGTTAACTGCACTGCATCACAGTGGTCACCATGTTGGCATATATGAAGGGTATGTAAGAATCCTGCAATATAACTGCCAACCTATCATTGCAAGATCTGTGCACAGAGATGAACATAATGGTGGGACAAATGGCCTACAGTAGGAACATGTCTGAAACATCACCCTCATACAGTGCTACAACAGTCTATGAACCACTATTACAGTAGCAACTGTTATAGATCTACACAATGGCATATCACAATACCACATTCCATAACCCTTACAACCTGTAATGTGGTCCTAACATGAGCAATGAATGTGTAATATGGAATCCTATGTTAAGACAGAAAATAGAGGAAATACATATCTTATCAAACACTGGACGCATATGTGCACACACACTCCAAATAACATATTGTGGAAGCAGCTTTTGAGGTACTGACAGCATTCACTCTTCATGAGTATGCACCTTCCAGCAAGTACAGGTCCTCAATGTCATACCAAGAAAAGGTCTGCTGTCCAAGATGTATGTCCAACACATTTGCCCACTCACCTGCAACAGAGGCAGCCATGGCTTGCACACATCTTACAAGCCATGGAATGGATCCCATACCCAACAGGTAGCATGCAGGAGTGGGACATGTAACCTTACCTCACCATTGCATATACCATTGCAAACAGTGCAGACAGTCATGTATGTGACTAGGAAGTATGGAACAACATTAATGTAGAAAATAAACAGATGGCCATCCAAGACAGATGACGACACATGTTGCAAACTGATCATGGAGGTTGCCTAGAAAGATGTCGCAACACTGAGGGAGTTGCAGGAATGTCTAGTAAGTACTGGCTGTGCAGTACCTGTGTCAACAATCACCTGGACTCTACATAAGTGTGGCCTATGGGTTAGGGTAATCAGATGGGACAGTTGTTCCACAGGAAATATCAGCCAGGGCTCTCTACAGGTAGCATATGCATAACATCAAAAGTCCCCCAAAGGCATGTGTTGCAATATGTAATGGTGTACCAAGACCAAGTGCAAAACCTACAGACAGTATCAATTAAAATACATGTGCTGCACAAGCAACACTTCACTCCACCTCAGGCCCACCATCCCCATCTGTACCTTGCTAGTGCCAGTGCACACCTGTATGTCTGCCGTTCATTAGCAGGGACTAGGCTGATACACATGTTGTTCTGAATTTGGGACAGTGCAAAATGACACTCATGTGTAGCCCATAGTTGTCAAGCATCTGCAAAAAGGCTGAGGATGGGGAGGGGTGTCATCTTGAAACACAACAGTGAACTGAAGCAGACATCCTAAGCTCACTAAGAATGGTTGTATCTGCACACAGTCATGGTCATGAATTGTGGCAGATATAACTCTGACTCCACAGCAATAGTGAAGACACTGTGTGACCTCCAAGGGCTGTGCACATGAGTTGACCTTGCAATCTTGCAGAGTTGGGAGACATTTGTAGGGCAGAGTGACAAAATACTGGCAAGTGCAGATGGGCCATGCTAGTATACCCCTTCCAGGAATAGTGACTGCTGTAGTACATTTAACAGTTGGTGCAACAAACCATCATGTTAAGGGTATGCACACTTATGCACCCACATATTGTATGCACCTCAATCAGCATCTGCACAACTAACACATTTGTTTGATACTGCTTTGATTGCACAGGTCATATGTCACATATCAGGTTCGTGTAATGCTAACATGCAGTATTGTGGCCCCATGGCATATCAGGGAAGAGGGTGCCATGTCAATAAGGGTGTGTACACTCCTCATAACCACAAGTAAGGTTTGAAGGTTGTCAGTGTAATTGTATTTTATTGGTCATACATGCACCGCTGATGATGAGATCTGCAAATCAGACATCAGCCATTCACTATTGATATCTGTCTACATATCATCCCAGGTATGTGTCGGACAAACACAAAGGGGCTTTGAGCAGCAGAGCAAACATAACTGACACCCATATACACATTCAGCAATGATGTGTACACCTGTGAGGTATGGTGCACAGTACATGCCAGGGTGCTGAACAGGTGCCCAGCAATACTGTGTACATGGGTGCAGTGTGTTCCAGGGGAAGGTGCATCACCTACTAACACAACTCATACATCACAGAGATGTATAATGTTGGTAACAGGGATTGACTATAGCTGCAGTGCATGCTGTTGAGTGCCATATGTCATGCATGTTGACAGATGGGTAATGAGAGGTCTTTGTGTAATATCTTTGTGCAACCTAACCTGTGTGTGTGTGTGTGTGTGTGTGTGTGTGTGTGTGTGTGTGTGTGTGTGTGTGTGTGTGTACAGTTAAGCAATGACATACAGGTCTTAAAGTGCATTTCTTGTTTTCCCCCTCACAGGTGGCAAGGTAGGACAGGGTCCCTCCTGCAGGCAAACTGATGTTAGTGTCCATAAAGACTCTGACAATGATGATAGATGTGGTGAGACACAGGCAGGATTGTCAGGGGCTGAAGCTGTGCCATCATTTGACATCCCACTGTTATCCATCCCATCCCCGCACACAGTCACATTGCCTATACATACCCCATCACCAGTGGCCATAGATGAGGGAGAGTTGGAGGATGGTGGCATGAGACAGGACAGTGTGCTGACTATGGCAAGTGTGTCTGGACACAGCAGCCATAGCCGGATGCCCAGAGAGGTATCACACAATCATATGTACAGGGGTGCTCATAGGAGGGCTGCTGGTCATCATGCCCCTGGCAGAAGTGCCACAGCTGGTGTCACCAGATGCATGTTTCAGGCCATCATGGAGGTGCAGGCATGTATGGAATGTTATACCAGACAGGGTCTGAGGCTCCAGAGGGCTACTCATTCTGCTGTCATTGACAACATCCATGATCTTGCAGGTGCCCACCGTTATTTTGCAGAGGTCCTGGATAGATGGGTGAGATGGTGGGACTCCTCAACCATGGAATGTGTGTGTTTGAGCATATGGTGGGAGTAGTGCGATGGCCACGTGGACATAGGCCAACAACACCAACAGGTGGAGGTCAATGTGGACGTGCAACAAGTCAGAGCTTCTCCCGTAGTGGCAGTACCAGCACCAACACTGCAGGGGGGGCACTGTCCACACCACAACATAGCAGGCCATGTGCACGTGGCCCTGACTGGCCCCTGAGGGACCCAGATCCAGTGGAAATATGTCGTCATCAGGGGAGAGTACCTGGTAGTGCCAGTGGAACCCCTGGCAGGCACAGTTCTCATGTCCATGGCCGGAGATGGTGAACTGCACACCCTGCCAGGTACGGTCTGCAGCTGTCCAACAAACCCCTGTATAGGGCAGCCACATGGCAGAACTGTATGCATACATACACACACACACACACACACACACACACACACACACACACACACACACACACACACACACACACACACACACACACACACATGATGTCAAACAAATGGCTCAGCCTAGGTCTCTGGCAAGCCCACAGCACACCCTGTGCATATGATGATACCTGTGCCACATCTCTGTCATCCATAACATTGATGCAGGGACAGGCTAATATGATTCTGATGCACAGGGTGATTTTACTACGGTGTGCCAATGTAATGCTGTGTAACATGTTTTCAGCACTAAAGTTTAATGATTACATGTTAGGATGTGTAGCTGTCCAGCCATGATGCATTATAGCTGTTATTAACACTGAGTGATTGTGGTCTCTATAATGTATTCCGTTTGTGTTGTAGGTGTTTATGTGCAAGCAGGATGTTGGTCTGCTGTTGTTTTCTACAAGTGGTATGGCACTGTGGTGATACCTTGACTGTGCCATATTCTGGGTACAGCTGAACACAAGTCACAGGTCTGTATAACAGTTACTGCATGTGCCACATGTCTGATAGGTCTGAGGGGTGTATACAGGTGAGTGCATGGTGGTTGATGTCAGCAGCACTTCTACAGTGGACAACGGTAAGTGTACTGGGTGGTATACACCACATGTTTGTGTATAACACACAAACACACACAGGGACTTTTGTGTTGATGCAATACACAGAGAATACCGTACACATGGATGTATGTACTTTTACAGGGAACCCATTTTAGTCTATGCAATTCCACCAAAGCAAAATAGGCACAACATCACATTGGGAAATAATCAGTCTGCTAGTTTAATGTCATTGACAATGGTACTGGAAGGGTATATGTCCCCTTCCCCAATGTAGTGCAATCATCAATTTGGTAAACATAGGTGTGCTGGTGTGGGTGGCACAGCCCTACCCTTTGGAGGGTGTGGGGTGGTGTAGAACCACAGATAGTGTGGCTGACAACTACTTAACCTGTTAACATAAACTGTACAGTATTACAGCCGAATAAGCGGGGGGATACACTCAACAATAAATGCAATGATGGTGGCTGTGTCCACAGGATCCACACCCAGCTATATATAACAATCCCAGTATCGCTGTACAGATATACAGTGGGGAAAAGAGCATTTACACATCTACTACTAGTTTTGATGGAATTAATTTCCACAAGATGATACCTGTGAAATGTTAACATTTGCCAGTCAGTTCAAGGACAAACTACCTCCTGGGACATGTATTTTCTGCAAACTGAAGTGAGGCATGTCCCAGGTTACTTGTTAAGTGAAGAACATCACCAGGCCTTGTACAGTATGGTAATGGAAGATGTACTGTTTGTTTACGAACAATACATAGTGTGACATACTGTCATATACACATTGACAAACACATACAGTCATACACACATCCGAGAGACCTGGGTTTATCAGTGCTAACTACCTTGTCAGTGTGTCCCTTCTGTTACAGATAGGTTGCACACAGCACGTGCATCATTGGGCTGGATAGTGTAAACAGTTACCTGAATGGTTGATAGTGACAGTGGTCCCCATACAGTGGACCTTGGGACATGTACTGGGGGTACCATGGTGTAAAGACTGTATACCCAGCACCCACACCACACATTGGATATTGTACTCACAGAAACCCATGATAATACTCTGACATACCCACCATCACACATTGACCAGGACTGCAAAACAACCCCTTGTCTATCTCAAGAGTGCTACTACAAGGATATGCATCTATTGCACATGTCACAAGGATAGTAGGGTGATGCTTTGCCATGGGACTCCTATGGTCAGCAACAGCACTTTCACTTATATTGTATGGCAGGTGTATTGTATTAGGAGAATGTGGCCTCAGAATGCTGTATCCTGCAAATATACACACTTGAACAGATACACACACTTGCCAGGACACAGAAGGTAACCCATGCCTATCTACCCATTTGTACAACAGTGTTGTGTTGTACTGCAAGCTCCAGGTAGCCCATAGGGTGAAGAGTGTAACAAGGTACATGTAATGTCCATTACAGCAGCAGCCATATCTAGCTATGGCAATGGGTGTGCTACAGTAGGGCATTGGGAGGTGTAGTGAGTGTGACTGGCTTAATCTCCACACACACACACACACACACACACACACACACACACACACACACACACACACACTTGCCATTACGGACATGCATGGGTTCATTGCTTCACTGAGGTCATGCCTGCACCTACATTGACAGCATGATACAGGTATTCTGTGGAGTTAGTGGCATCTGTCCATACAGGGCATGTGTAAAAGGCATGGTATTTCCTTTGTGGGTTACATTTGCCGACTCTACAGTTATTGCAGGCGTCCAGTGGGGAACATAGCAAAGGACCACTGTAAGCCTTTATTTGCTTGTTGTAGGGATGGAACAGGATGCCATGTCCTTTTATTTGCTGGATAACACATACTCAGTCAGGAGATGTTACACATCACAGTACTTTCTGATGTCAGTGGCAGTGTTGTGGTCAATAGGCATGTAGTCCACTGCAATCACACCATGGTTACTATCTGTGGGCAATATGCAGGGAACTACCAATATAGTGGTTGTTGCCTATGCAAGTGTGTTTGTGTATGAGACATGGGTGGAGAGTGTTCTCTGAGTAATATAATGGATGCCTATATTGTTCACCGATCCATAATGTCACATCTAGGGCTATGGATTGTCTACACCATCCTCTCTTGTGTTTGACATCTGTTGGCCTTGTAAGGTGGACATTGTGACATATAGCAGGTCCTCAATATAATAATTTAGCAATACCCACCCCACAATGCATCCTGTCATTACACAGTCACAGCAACCTCCACGCAGGATACTGATCACACACACACACACACACACACACACACACACACACACACACACACACACACACACACACACACACACACGCACTTGCCAATAGTGAGATTCAAACCCCTACCTAGCTATGTATTGCTACTACAGTTTATCTCTTTATCGCATGTGTCATGGAGCTTATTAGATGGATGTTGTCCCAAGGTACTTCTAAGATGAGGAACATCACCAGCCCTTGTAAATACTGGCATTGGGTGATGTAGTGGGTGAGAGATCCCAAAAATAATTTTACCCTAATCACACATTTACATTTGCCGGGGGTAAAGTTCAAACCTCTATCTATCAACCATTATGGACCATTATGTTATACATTTGCCACATGTACCACTGACCTGACATGGTATAGGCATCGCAACAGATACTTGTAAGGTAGATGATATCTGCAGGACTGCTAAAGTCAGGCTCTGAGATGTGTACTGGCTGCAAATGGGGACAAAATCTTTGAGGTACACACACTTGCCACAGAAGAGATTCAAACTCATAGCTGTGTAGTTATGCCTACTACATTGTTCCACATTTATGGCACCCACCACGGAGCTTATAGGGTTAGTTTTTCTCCAAAGGTATATTTCAAGGTAGATGACATCAGCAGGCTTGCTAAAGTAGGACAATGGGAGATGTAGTGACTGAATGGCCTCAAAAGCATTACTCTCTACAAACACACACACACACACACACACACACACACACACAGTGTTTCACAGTTGCCATGTCTGGCATTAGAACCCTTACCTAACTAGTATATCACACTATAGTATTACACAGTTATTGCACACGTCACAAAGCTTACAAGGTTGAATCTTGCCCAAGGAGGTATTTCAAGGTGATTGACATCAGCAGGCTTGCTATAGTAGGGCAATGGGAGGTGTAGTGACTGTGAATGGCCTCAAAAGCACTACTCTCTACACACATGCACACACAGAGTTTCACAGTTGCCATCTTTGGGATTAGAGCTCATACCTAAGTAATACATCAAACTATGGCATTACACAGTTATTGCATGCACCACGGAACTTACAGGGCTGAATTTTGTCTAAGGAGGTATTTCAAGATGACTGATTAGAACTTTACCTAACTACTATGTTACACTATAGTATTGCGCAGTTATCTCATGCACCACAGAGATTATAGGGCTAGCCCCTTATCCAACGTTGTAATTCAAGGTGAATGACATCAGCAGGCTTGCTAAAGTATGGCAAAGGGAGGTGTAGTATCTATGAATGGCCTCAAATTCATTGATCCCTACACACACACAGTTTCCATGTCTGGGATTAGAACTCCTACTTAATTAAGTACATCACACTATAGCATTACGCATATATTGCATGCACCACAGAGCTTCCAACACTGAATCTTGTCCAAGGAAGTATAGGTATTTCAAGGTGACTGACATCAGCAGGCTTGCTAAAGTAGGACAATGAGAGGTGTAGTGACTGTGAATGTCCTCAACATTATTGATCCCTACACACACAGAGTTTCACAGTTGCCATGTTTGGGATTAGAACTCCTCCCTAACTAGTACATTACACTACAGCATTATGCAGTTATTGCACATGCCACGGAGCTTATAGGGTTTGCTCTTATACAAAGGTGTATTTCAAGGTGAATGATATCAGCAGGCTTGCTAAAGTAGGGCAATGGGAGGTGTAGTGTCTATGAATGGCCTCAAAATCATTGATCCCTATAAACACAAACACACACACACACACACACACACACACACACACACACACACACACACACACACACACACACACACACACACACACACACACACACACACACACACACACAGTTGCCATGTCTGGTATTAGGACTCCTACCTAACTAGCACATCACACTATAGCGTTATGCAGTTATTGCAAGTGCCACAGAGTTTATAGGGATGATCCTTGTCCAAAGGGGTGTTTCAAGGTGACTGGCATCAGCAGGCTAACTAAACTAGGGCAATGGTGAGTGCAGTGTGTGTGAATGGGCCATAAACCATTCCTCTAGAAATGCACACAACACTCGGTCACAAACAACTTTACATTTGACAGGACTGTGTATATGACTGCTAGATGAATAATGACTTGTACTGTCATGTTACACAGTTATCACAATCACAACAGACATTATAGTGCTGAGGGCTACAAGAAGCAAATGTCTACAGTGACAGACATTGGCACATCATGTGATATTGGCCAACTGGATGTATGGTGGGCGGGACAAGCCTCATGATGGGCAGCTCATTGTCACTGTCTGTCTCTCTCTTCCCACATCTGTGTTTGTGTATGCTTGACCTATTATAGTGTGTTGTCCTTGGAAATATGTGTGTATTCCTATCAGATGTGTGTGCAAAGCATGACTGGTGTGCAATGTGGTGTGTGTGCACAGACATCCGGTACTGACAGATATGTATAGTCCACTGTTGTAAGTGTGGGAGCATGCCCAGTATGACCCTTCTGTATTTTGTTTTCAAACATGGACTCTGTTTCTCTAAGTGTAGGGGCATGTCTAGTATGACCTTCTGTACTGCATGTGTGAATCCATTCCAGGTAGGTTGTACTCTAGTGCAGGCATTTGTGTTCTACACCTACAGCTAGCAACCTGTTTCTGCAGGATATCTGTAGATAGGTTGACAATATGGAGTCACAATGGGCAAAGGATATACTGTAACTAATTGTGTATGTGCTTCTTGTGCTACATGGTTTTGATGTTAGCAGAGATATTCAGACATATGTACTGTTTTACATTACTGTTTTACATTGTGATGTATTATGTCATCAACTACTGACAGATATACTTATTTTCTCACATTATTTTCTGGGGAATACAAGATGAGTGAAGCACATTCATGCCATTCTGGAGGGGGCGCAGCAGACACTTGCTGATGTGCCTGTGTAAATGGTCCAGCACTTTAGTACTGTGGTTGATGAGGATCCCATGCTTGTACATCTATCAACGTGACAGAATGGCCATATCCTGCTGTGGCCATACCTCTCAGCTGTACAGATTCACACAGGTTACCCAGAGGCAGGGCTCATATATCTGGTCATTTACCCTTCAAATTGTGGTTTACGAGCAGGTTTGTAGCCACCCATTCCTGGGTTTGCAGGCAGGAATAGTATGGGCACACATCAGAGTTTCAGACTTCACACACTCCATGGCGTACATGCTTCTACCCCCCCCCTGTTATCCTATCCTCTTCCTAACATTATACAAGATTACTGCAAGGCTCCACCGGATATATCCAGGCACACTCTATTATGATTCTGGTTTGTGTGTGTGCCTCATTATGGCATTCTTGTTTGGGTGTGCATGCATTTCTGATGGGTGTCATCAGCTATGTCTCCAGTACATAACCAGCATCCCCCACTAGGTGGCCATATGGGATGTTCCCACTGGAAAATCTCTGGTACAGCTGCATCATATGCCAGATGTGGGAGTCATGATAGCTTCCAGGGCTGCCAGCACACACATTCATTATAATGCCCTGGGCATCGCACATGACTTGGCAGTTGATAGAGGGGAAACCCTTGCAGTTTATGCAGACCCTACCCCGATCGCTGGGTGGTGCTTTGATGTGTATGTGCGTGCAGTCTATATCCCCCACTACCTCGGGGTATTCTGCTATTTGGTGGAAGAGACGGGTATTGCTGGTCAAGGCCTCACGGGTGTTGTGGAAATATATGTGCTCACCAGCATTTTCTGACATGGCATCCAGGATCTGGTGGAGTACCATGGATGGTGATGCCTGTGAGATCCCCATGATAGCACTAGTTGGCCTTTAGAAGGTACCTGTGACTAGTATTCTTAAGCCTACACATACCTTGGTATCCACTGGGATGGGTTCCCCTCTGTTGGTTCTGTGTGTGAGTTGTGGCTGGCACAGCTCAACAATTTGCTGGAGGAGGTCTCTGTCCACCCTATAGTGCTCCACTATCTTCAGCTCATGTAGCCCCTGGTAGGTTACCCTGGGTCTGTACACTCTTCTCCTTCTCCTCACTGTGGGTTGATCATCAGCCTTCTCATCCTCACCACCCTCAGCCTCTTCCACATATTGATTTATGATAGTGAAAGCAGCCCCTATCATTTATTGCTTTTGTTAGGGAAAATGTCCCCATTTGTGTACACTGGTGGTGTAGAGTTTGTGGGAAAACCCAGAATAAAAGGTGTTTGCATAGTTTATAGTAGTGTGCTGGGCTGCTGCCTGTGTAATTCACTGATTCTGATACATTTCACCTGCCAGCTATGCTAGTTCTCCTTGATTACATTCCTACTGCTGTTTTCCCTTCCCATTGCCTTTCTGTTTAAGCCCTGAGGTGCGCTGCACAAACCCAGTGCTCAGACGTGAACGGAGCTGCTATTTCCTGTTTTTTTTTTTTTTTTAAACCCGGTGCGTGGTGCGCACACTCATTTAGGCAATGTAAACACTGCTAGGCAGCCTCAGACACACCCCTTTCCTTAGGTGTGCTTAGCTAAGGGCAAACATGGGCCACAGAGCTCCAGTAAGCTTACAGCATGCATGACACACCCTCTTATGAAGTCATCTAGCTCTTAGCTTACACTGTGGTATTACTGCACCTACACAGCTAAGTGCAAGCTAGCATTGAGGGGAAATCTGTGATTCAGTATCATTACCCTCATTTGCATAGAATTGACTACTAATGCATGGTTACAAAACCGACACTCAGCCTGTACTATTCCATGGTCCTGTTGTGTTATACATGCCATTGACTATTATGACAAAATGATGATTTTTGGTTTAAAAGCTTATTTCCAGCTTTTTTTTTATTATTTTCGGGCCAATCCCATTTTTGCAACACTGCCCTATGCTTAAACGGCCGAAATCGGCCAAAAAAAATTATTTTTTATCATTTTTAAACTAGTTTTCATGCCTGTGGCCATATATTTGGGCTTTGGCATGCCTAACCCTTATAATACATGCTTTTTTACAAGCTGTCATGCCTCCATTTTGTAGCTTGCAGAAATGTATTCAGCTACTGGCTCAATACATTTCTGCAGTCTACACTATTCCTGCACAGATGCCTGTCTGCTTTCTGGATCACTACTTCACCTCATTTGAATGGTTTTCACCAGCAAATGAGGTAATTAGTATACAGGGGCTGTGTCCATGCAGGAATAGTGCAGGAGCGCTCGTGCACATCCCGGGAGCTCATTCCTGGATCGCACATCAGCCATATTGTCTGCAGCAGCTCTTGCACTATTCCTGCATGCCATGCAGAGCTTGCTGAATCCTGGGAAAGGTCTTTGTATCAAATAATATATACTCTAAAGTAAGTGACACATCTATAATGACTTGTCCACTTTTGGACCATAATGCTATAAACTTTACATTAACTGCACATACAGATGATTTAAGATTTCTACAGAGAATTCCTGCTTACATAACTAAGTTAAATAACTTTAAGGAATGGATAATGAAAGAGATAGACATGTTTATGGAAACAAATGATAATGGTGAAGTGACTGATACTATACTATGGGACACCTTTAAAGTTTATATATATGGTAAAATAAAATCTTGGTACCTTAAAAAAGGAGAGAGTGGGACAAAAAACTTTTAGACTTACAAAAAAACATAGACAAGATAAAAATGGATGCAAAACCAAATAACAAAGTAGCACATAACAAAATTACTAAGTTAAATCAAAAATACTTAGAAATTCTGAATCATAAGGTATCCATAAACCTGGAAAAATTGAAATTACAGTCTTATGTTGTAAATCCCAAATATGTACATAAAATAGTGGTAAGATCCAAAAAAATAAACAATCAAAATCTTATTAATGAGATTAAATATAAAAGTGATGGTTCACTTAAGAGTACATGTAACTTAAATGGCATATTAGAAGTGTTCAAAAACTACTATAAATATATAAATAATAACATACCACTTTTGGAGACAGATAATGTAATAAATACTTTTATTCAAGAAAATATAACTACGAAGGTGTCAATGCAACAAAATAACATATTAAATAAACAAATAACACTAACAGAAATGAAAGAGCAAATACAAAATTTAAAAGATAATAAAGCTCCAGGACTGGATGAAATAATTCCTGAACTATATAAGATTTTTCCTGAATATATAATAAAGAAAATGATGAGTGCCTTTACTATGGTGAAGCAAAAATGTATATCACCCCATCAAGGAAATACTCAATTATCTCCCCATATTAAAACAAGGTAAGGACCCCAAATCTTGTGATTCATATAGGCCAATTTCATTACTAAACACTGATTATAAAATTTTCATGACAATATTAGCTAATAGGATAAAGAAAATATTACCTAATCTAATACATAATGATCAGACAGGGCTCATTCTTCATAGAAAAGTACAATATAGCATTAATAAATTACTATCATTAATAGACATAGCATGCAAATACAAAAAACAACTATTATCAGCCTAGACATAGAAAAGGCTTTGATTCTATTAGTTGGTCTTATCTACAAAGAATTCTGATTGGTTTTGAATTCTCCTCAGATTTTGTCAATTTATTAATGAAAATTTATAGTAGGGCACAAGCTTATGTGAAAATCAGATCATGTCTATCCTCACCACTAAAAATCCTCAAGGGAACTAGACAAGGTTGTCCTTTGTCACCATTATTGTTTGCTCTTTCAGTGGAACCTTTTGCTACACATATCAGAAACAAGCAAAACATAAAAGGCTTTCAAATTAATAAGGACTATTTTCCTAAGATACAATTATTTGCTGATGATATGTTACCGTTCGGTGATATTGATGGTTCTTTGCATGATGTTATAAATACTTTAAACAAGTTTAAAATAGTTTCAGGCTTAAATTTAATCATAATAAATTCAAAACATTACTAATTAACAAAAAGATCAACAAAAACCTAAGAGAGAATAGCCTGTTTAATTGAGGGAATGATGTATTAGACTATTTGGGTGTCAGTATAAAGAGTACATGGAAAGAGTCTGTTAAACTATACTACAATAATTGAATATCGACCATTAGTGAACTAATGAAAAGATGGAATAAAATGTTCTGCACAATGGAGAATAGACTCTCTTTAATTAAAATGATAATTTTACCTAAAATGTTGTTTTATATACAGTCATTGATACTCCCCCCTCCTAAAACCTTATTTAAAAAATTAGATTCCATGCTACTTAAATTTTTATGGTTTCCCTTAAAACCTAGGCTTGCATATAAATGGCGCATTAGAGTTTTGAACAGTAATGGGATAGCATTCCCTAGCTTAGATCTTTATTCCAAATCAGTTATAATTAATGTAATATTACATTGGATCACACCTACCTGTATATCTGGCTGGAAAACAATATATGAGATTCATATAACTGATGTCAGAACTATAGAAAATCAATTTAAGGAACAATATGGAATAAGTAGAGTCATTGGCTTTTACATGAATTTTGTTTATTTAATAAGAAGTTTGATCATTTTTCTTATTGCATTAATCAAATATTTAATAACTTTAAAAATATAATTGATTGTAATTACAACATTAAACAATTTGTATTTCTTATATGCCCTATATCATACTCCCCTGATTGCCTAGATTCTTTCAACATCAATGTAATGCAAAAAGTAAAGGAAAATAACTTGATATTCTGTCATCAGTTTATTGAAAATAAAATTATTAAGCCACTAAATTCTAGTTTATGTAGTTTTGATAATAGTCAAGACAGTCGGTTGTTTATACACTCATTACGGCAGTTTATTGAAAACAAAATGAGAGTATCAATCAACCTAGAGACTGAATCTATTCCTAGTTTGATTCAGCTTTTTATTAGGTGTCTTGAAAAGACAGATAATCAAAAATTAAGTATCTCACCTATCTATAAGATACTAAGAGAAGACACCCTAAAGTCTGACTCCAATTTTTGGAATTACTATGTAAAGATTAATTGAGAACAAATATCTGATGAATCCAAAAAAATGTTATTGAATTCTACATATGGTACCTCTTCTTCATTATATTGGAGATTATATACATGGAAATTTATGAATAGGAGTTGCTATACTCCACATAAAAGAAATCTTATACTCAAAAACAGTGAAAGTAAATGTTGGAAATGTGATGAATTACTAGAGGCCAACTAGGTTCACATGTTCATTGAATGTAGAAATGTTATGTACTGGAAAGACTTCAAATATTTAGTAAATGTTTTATGATCTGATAACTGTCATATTTCCAACTCACTAATCCTATTCAATGTTCCTATACCTAATGTAATACCTAAATCTCAGATTTAGTTACTCTGTTCAATTCTTGCAATTGCCAGAAAAGTTATTACTTTGAACTGTAAAAGTAAACAAGATTTGATGTTTAAAGATTTTATTAATTTAGCAAAAGTTGTTTGTAAAAAAAACTGCAAGCCATTTGTTATAGAACTCATAACATTACTCATAAAAATAGCATGGCAAAAATCAGAAAACCTTTTGAACAAATACTTTATCATGGATGAATGTAAATATTGTAAATAGTTTTGTTATTGTTTTACTGTATTTGTTATATGTACATTTGCATATGTTTATAATGAAAACAAAATAAAGATGTTTTTTAAAAAAAAAGAAAGCAACCATACGAACCTATTTAAAACTGCACCAGTGGCAATAGCCCTGGAAGAAGTATCAACAAACTTCTATACACCACAAGCAATGAGTAGTGACCTGTGCAATAGAAGAAACAGCCTTTTCTGTTTGACAGAACAAACTATAAGTTGCAGAAGTATGCCCATCTTGCTGTTCAGATTCAGAATCATGAATCTCTTACAAAAGGATCAATAGCCTAAATTAAACACTGCTTCTCTGGGCATGGGCACAGCATTCTAATGAGGGGATTCCCTTTCTTCCCCAAAATTGCAAGGGATTTCATTAGAAAAGATACAAAATACATAAGAAATATATAAACAATATATACATTCAATATTGAAATGATCATTCAATTTGTTTAAACAGTAACATACCTATTTAAATTTAACCTAAAATATTCTTTAATTTTAAAATACTGGAAATACTAATGGCTTCATTGATGCCTGGATATACTGTTGCATTACATCACAACTGCCATCTCAACACACTAATATCTGAATGTATATCCAAACATTTTTCTTGTGGATCTTTTTCTAAATGCTGAATCACCAAAAACTTAAAAATATGGTCTTTACACTCATTAAGATGCCTGGCTAGTGCATTAGTCAACCTGCCATGCTTACTATCTAATAGATGCTCTCCTATTCTGTTCTTGAAATGTCTACTTGTTTTGCCTATATAGAATATAGAATATAGGGCAATTTTGACACTTAGTTATGTAGACTACATTTTGGGTGTTACAATTATAATGTCCTTTGATCAGAATAGTTTTACCATTCAAAAAGAACTTTTCACCTGTCTCTAAAATGTATGCACAATACATACATCTGTTGCACTTGAAATTCCCCTTCATCCTATTAGTGCTACCTTCAGTTGTATATTTATTCATTTCCAGTATGTTTTTAAAAGACCTATCTTTCTTATAAATTATTTTTGGTAACTTCCCAACGTTTTGTCCCACATTATGGTCAAAATGTAATATGTCCCAATTGTTTCGAATTATATCAGTGACTTTACACGCATCCTGATTAAAAGTGGTTACAAAACCTACAGTATAATTTTCTCTCCTTTTATGTTGTCCTAAATTATGTAATGCACCATTATTAATATTCCTTATAATGGCCTTGTATATCCCTTCCTTATGTTTAAGTATGACCTCTTTACTAATTCCATCTAAACATTCCTGTGGATAACCTCTAGTTTTAAACATATATAATATAAATTGAATTTCTTCCATAAACTTTTCAACTGTCAATTTCTTATGTATTTTTTATCTATGAATTTTTCATTCATGAATTTTAATGGTTGATTTACTTTAGCATTATTAAATTAGTTTAGTACAATTAAACAATTATTTACTAATAATAAGTGGGTTTAATGGTGCAACTATATAAGGCTGGGTTGGGTTATTTGATACTGTTCTAATGAAGTCCCTTGTAATTTTGGGGGAAGAAAGCACTCAATGTGGGTTAAATTGTTGTTTTTAAAGCTGGTTGTTCTTCCAAGCTGTGTTTGTCTTTGGTTATATATTTTTTTTTGTGGCTGGAAGAAGGACTGACTGTGGGACTGGCAACCTGTTCCATCGTCAAGCCAAACATGGTGCATCTTTCTCACGAAAGAGAAGCAATAAATGCTGATAAATCTACCAGTCAACAAAAGTTATTTTTTGACAGAAAAAAACACAGTTAAAGAAAAGCACTTTAAAACATTATGGCAGCCCCACAACAGAAAAAATAAACACATTTCCTCCACAGAAAATATGTTTATTAATTTACACTAATTTTAACCTGACAGAAAAAATGAGTGCAACATTTTAAAAAAGTTACAGTTTCAAGACAATCAGTTAAACACAACCCTTGTAGCTTTAAAATAACTTTCCTGAAGAGGAAAATAATAAAACTATAATACATTTAAGAAGATGCAAATGTTTTCCCCAAAGGGAACTCATCTGCCCAACAAAGAAAAGCAGAATTCCACAACTGAACACAAACTTGCCTTTTAGTTAGCTCAGCTCAAGCTACCTGACAATTTGGGCACAGGTGCCCTAAAGCTTTGGAATCTGACCAGCTGTTATATCCTTGGCAGGATATAACTTATATATCTAAGGCTACTGCAGCAGTGATCAATATGAAGACCATCACAGGAGTTTCACAGATTTGACATTTTTTGGACAGAATTAATTCACCATAAGATGTATCTCTGCTTATATTTATTATTTATATTACTATCAGCTTACATTATAGAGTGTTCTGTACTTGGAATCTATTCTAATTTTCAATATATCTTGATGCAAAGAAAATTATAATGAAATCACTGTTGTTGCGTCTTTCGGCTTTTCTCGGTTAGGGGTTGCAACAGCGGAACTCTGGTCCGCTAATGATTGGCAGTAGATTTTTACGTGCTGAGATGCCAGCTCTGACGCACACCCTTCAACGAAGGTACGCCCATTCACGCATGTCTCCACACAGAAGACGCTTTAGCTGAGAATCGAACAGGACAACATCTTACTGTGAGGCGACAACGCTACCACAGTGTAATAACAGGAAATTACATTTAAAAATCACAGGTATATTTCACATTTTTCATCTCATGAAAATGAAATTTCAGTTTTTTTGAATACCAAAAATCAGTGTCCCTGCCCATGATGTACATCGTAATATCACTCCCCACCCCAGGATAGGCATATCTATCCTCTCCTAGCTGCTCCATCAAGCATCCTAACTGCCAATCGAACCCAGGACAGGACATCCTGTTTACCCATCAAGCTTTATCCAACCATGTCACTGCATCTGTTTCACTGCTGACAAGGTTTTTTTTTTTTTTTTTTTTTTTTTAAGCTTCAGTCAGCTCAATGTCCAGGAGTTGTAGCAGAAGCTTTAAGAGTAGTAGTGACTATGAGCTAGAAATGCCTTTTCCTTACTTATCTGTGTTACTGTAATCAATCTCTTTGCACTGACTAATGATCTATGGCACTTACTGATTTTAAAATATGGCTTAATGTGAAAATGGAGTGCATTCTTTTCCCAGCAAACATTCCTGAACTTATGAGGATATTAAGCATTTTAAAAAAGTAAATAAATAAAATAAAAATAAGAAGCAAAAATAAAGCCATTTCTTTTTGTGCAGCCTTAACTTAACTGTCTGTATATCCCATGAAGATTAGCTTTTCCATACAGTCTGGGAGATTTGCAACTGATTAAAGTTTATTTCCTGCTGGAGCAATAAGATTCTGTAAACAAAAATGAAACTGCATAATGTGAAATTACAGATTTTCACAACAGGCATTAAATTGTCCTATGGATGGGGAAGAGATTTAGACATCCATTTTCCTTGATACAAACAATGATAAAATTACTTTAATAACACACTGTTATAAAAAAAGCCAGTGAAGCAAGCTGTTGCTATGTATTTACAGTCCATTAATAAAGAAAAGTATTCTGAAGCACCGTTGGCATACAAGCTCTTTTTAAATCTATGACATAATCTAAAGTTAACATTAAACTGATTTCTTTTAGAAGAATGTATTAATTATACCCAATTTTTGACATAAGCAGAAATATTTTAGTCTTTAAGAAGTTAAGAGATCTTAACTGCCTCAGGAATTAAAACATCTAGAAATGACATATATATCTTTTTAAACTAAGTTGTTTAACTGCTAAGTATCCTCTTATCTACTATAATTTCTAAATGTGTATATCTTCACATTCAGGCAATTTCCCTCGGTATTATGTACTTTGTCAGTATAAAGAAAGTCTGCACAGTTAAGTAACCATTTGCTTGCTGTGCTCTTAAAGGCTTGCATAATATGCAGAAATATAACCTAAATTTATAACATGACTTGCATAGTGGATGTTTTTGGTAGTATTTATTTATGCAGTTTGCTTATTTACTTCACTTATTACTTTACTCATGAAGTTAATGACAGCTTGAAATATCTGTCAACATGCATATGCCCCTGAATTTGGGGGGAAGGGTCACAAGAGTTGTAGCTTAATTAAGTTAATTGCTTAGAGGGCCTAAAGCATGTGTGCAGCATCAGCAGGAAAGTGAATCCAAACAGAATTTACAAAACACTGTTAATAGGCAGTTTGTTAAATTAGCCATTAAATCATACTGTTAATATTATCTGAAATAATAAATACTACTGTAATGCAAATTTTATTGGATGTATAATATAATATAAAATGTTCCAATTTAGCTGTTTTACTGCTGGCCATTTTCACGGAGGCACTGACCCTTTAACTGACTTTTTTCACTATTTTGGATCTTCTATGTGAAAGAATGTATCTCTAAATTTTTTAACATATGCTCATGCATATTTCCGATAATTATAACTGTAAAATTACATATGACATTCTGTTTGTGGTTGTAACTTCAAAGAGAGAAGAATATTAGCTTCTTGAAGTCTGATGAAAAAAAAAACAATAATTTTGCTGTCAGTTTTTCTAAGCCACAACATTAAAAACAATGAAAAACTCATGTTATACAGAAATAATATATGTTTAGGTCTGAGGTTGCAGAGATAATGCATATTTACATTTTAATTTATTTTGTACTGCACAAAGAACTGATACCTACAGATGTAAATATTTTTGAACTGAATATAATGTAGTCAGTAATTTTTAAATGCAATTCTGACCTTTATTAGACATACAAATGCCACTCTAATATTGCTTTACATTTTCTTATAAAAGTTTTTCATGGTAGGAAATTTGGTTACTCAACATTAAGGATAACGCTATCTGAGTAATAAAAGCTTCTTGACTGTGTCATTTATCATTAGAGAAAAATTATACTTTTTTAATAAAAAACAGATTTTTTTTTGTTTCAGTGTCAAAATAATGCACTAAACATATGACTGAGGCATTTACTTAGCTTGTCAGCCAGACAAATACAGCATTGGCAGGATTCAATAAATCTTACATAGTTCTCTGAAACTGTGTGCATGTTGTGCCATGATGCGCATACAATAGCATGCTGATTTGTATTTAACAAGTGTCTCTACATGGTGTGTAGAACTGTGCAAACCAAGTAAACACAATGGTATTCTAATTACAGCATAAGCAGCTGAACTGTATGCTAATCAACCAATCCAAGATAAGGAGCTATTCAACAAGCTGTAAAGTAAACATGTATGCATGTTTATGTGCAACAGGTTCAAGTCTCTGCTGCTGCTAGTGCGGATAGACCTCAGGTAAGGAGGAGAAAGGCATTTAGACCCCATTTAACTTTTCATGGTCTGCATGGTGTGGAAATAGTAGAGCGTTACAATTGGATAGAGACACACTCCAGGAATTCTGCAACTTCTGTTTTCCTCACCTGAAAGTAAGAGCAAATTGAAGGGAACCTGTGAAGACCAAGGTATGTGCAGCACTTAGAATATTAGCTACAGGAACCTTTCAAAAACCTGTAGGGGACATGCTGGGGGTGTCACAGGTATCAGCATCCAGGATTCACCACCAATTCCTGAATGCTATGCTACAGCATGCCAGTGATCATAAATATTTCTCCCCTTACCCTGAGGACAGAGCTAAAACTATTCAGTTCTACCCCATAGTGCACTTTCCTGAAGTCTAGGGTGCCATAGACTGCATGCACATTGAGATCAAAGCACCACACAGGGAATAGGGAAGGATGTATTCCAATAGGTTCATAGGTTCATAGGTATTTAGTAGGCTAACAACCACAATGGCCTTTTTGAGCCTAGCCATGCATCCCAAATTTCTGACAAGTTCTGACAGTAGAAAGGATCCTTAATGTGTGTGCTGGCTACCCTGGCAGTTACCACAATTCCCATATCTTTCTCAGCTCACAGCTCTACCAGAGGTTTTCCAGGGGTGATATCCCAAAAGGCAATTTACTGGAGGATGCAGGGGATGCACTCAAGCCATGGCCAATGATGCCCATCAGAAATGCTAACACACCCATGGTGGAACTCTATAAAGAGGCACATGCTCAGACAAGAAATATCATAGAGCATGTGTTTGGGCTGTCATGGTTTCAGTACCTAGATACATCAGGGTATGTTCTACAGTACGACCCCAGTATTTGTGCTGAAATTATCACAGTCTGTGCTATGTTACACAACACTATCATGCAAAAACAGCTGCAACAGGTGCACCAATGACTAGTAGCAAACATCCCACCACCACTGGCAAGGTCACCATATCCACACACATTAGAGGAGTCAGAGTGGGAACCCCCAGCTGCTCTGAGTGTAGGTAGATGTAGGTGTACACTGTATGCCATTGCCCTGGCTAAGAGATAATGGATAGCTCACATGCTGACCACCTAAGAAGTACACCTTTCATCTTATGCATATACATACAGTAAAATAGATGCCAGCCAACATTTACAGACTTTATTACCCATGTAATGGCTTTGTACTGCTAGCATCAGACAGAGACAGCCCTGAATGACAACAGTTGTAATTGTAGGCCTATCAAGGTAAGTGATCAACCTGTAAAGGAAAAATAAATGTTTAAGAACATGAATGAATGGCAGATACCTGCATACTGTTACTTGAAAATGCACCTAAGTAGAATGTGTGAGAGCTGTCCAGCAATGATATCAGTGTGTGATATGACTGACTTATGTAATATATATTTATGCAGTTTATCAACTAACATGACTCATGCAACTGAAACACCCAGTATAGAAAAATCAATCCAAACTCTACTTATCCCTACATTCTGACAAGTGGAGCAATAAGCATGACTGCCATATCAATGATTTCAAGGTAGGAATCACAACACTAAAATGCTCTAATAAATCAGAAAAAAAATTCCAAACAACATCACTGATACATATCCTTAGCACTCAGTTAGCTATTCACCCTGTGCATCACACAATATACATATGTAATCCAGAGTCAAAAAGATATAAACAGGGTGCTGGCACAGTTATCATCATTTACACAGGGTGGGGGTTGAGGGTCAGCAGGCTAAGGCTGACACCGAAGTAGTGAGTGTGTGTAAGTAAGAAACACAAGCAAGTAGAAATGAAGATAATATCAAATGGCCACCGAAACAGAATGAACTGCAACCTTCATTAATGCTTAATGTAGTGGGTGTGTGTGGGTGTCTGTATGTGAACTTTGTGTGAAATGTCTGTGTGAGTGCCTGCATGAACACAGTCAAGTTCTGTGCTAGTGCTACATCCCGGCATGTCAGACAGGTGTCAGCCATGCATGGTAGAGGTATCATTTCATCATCATCACCCTCACTCATGAGAACTGGCTTTGCTAGAAGTTGCACTGGCATGTCCATGGCCAAGGTCAGATATGGTGGGGTTATCTAAACATGAGCAATGTCTGCTGCATGTGATTTCCTCATGAGTATGCCCAGATCCATGGCCCTTTGGCCTACTACGTTTGAGTGTGACCATCTCAACCGTTGACAAAGCAGTGGAGGCAGTGCCAGTATGAGAGCTGGATCAGGCACAGCCATGTTAGCTAACACCAGATGATGTTGCAGCCCTAAGGCCCTGTGGATGCTGTCCCACTCACAGAAGATGTTGCATTACAGACACTGCTCTTTCCATTGTGGCATTCAACTATGAATGAATCTGATCCACTGAATCAGCCACATGATGGAGGCAGTCACACACATCAGCTTGTGCCACATCTAGAAGCCTAAGCATGTCTTTGGATGCCCTAGTGGAACATGCCTGCACCACCATGATGGCCCTGAACATATGTTGAGTGGCATGTAATGACACACCAGCATCAGGTGGAGGCCAGACAACAGGCTTCTTCTGATCACCCCTTACAAGCCTCCTGAGTGGCACATCTCCCACACTTTGGCTATGGCCAGAGTCAAACTGCACTTAAACCACAGTAACCACACTACCCTGATCAACTGTGACACCCTCAACCTGTCCACTATCTGAGGGTTCAGTGGAATGGGTATGCATAGGTATACTGACTGTGTCTGAAGGAAATTCAGGGGATGTGTAAGTCACAGCCTCAGTGTTAGATTCAACATCTGCACTCCCCAAATGTGCCTCCATTTGGCCACCATCATCATCATCAGAGCCTACCAATATTCTGACATCAGGTGGTAGGAGACCTGCACTTCCACTGTCAAGATCACCTATGATAATAAGCAACAAACACAGGAATGAAATTACTTCTCCCATGGACATTATCCCAAAATATCTGAATAAAAAGTAACACTGTTTGCACAATTACATATGTTACAGCAATACATAAACTTATTAAACCTTTCTCAAATATACAGATAATATATATCTAAATAATACTTATTAAGAACAAAAACAAAACACGTGCAGATGTCTCAATGCTTAGCAGGGAGGATGGGCCTGGAGGAAATAAAGCAATGAAAGGCCAACAATTAATCATCATAATGGGAATAACACAGAGACAGTGAATACATAATCCCCTATATGCCCTGTAGGAAATAGATCTAACTGAAACTTGTCTGAACCACCCACACCCACTTCTACTGATCAATTCTCTTATATAACTATGATTTATAAACTGGTACAGTTAGAAAAAACATGTATCACAAGGAGTAGTAGCCAAATTAAATTTTAGTCTATAAGCCAATATAATGTTGCCATATGTAAGCTTACTTGGAATTTGCTTCTGGGACACACTTGGCCTCCCAGCCTCATCAGCACTGACATCAAGCACACGATGTATAGGCTCCCCAGAGATGTAGGGATCTCTGACAGTGGACAGGAACTCCTCATTTGGTGTCAGTGGTGGTTCTGTAGCAGGATCAGCCTCATAGCCAGCTGTTCTTGGGTAACTGCAGCCACCCTCCCTTGTGCTGATGAAATCATATCAGTGGCCCAATGCCCCATCTGATCATAATTTCAGTCACAACCACCAGCTGCATATACATTGGCAACAAACTTGTTCCAAATCTCCATTCTGGCAGCCATATCCCTCATCCTCTCTCAAGCAGGAAGGCTCCATGCCTCCTCAGAGCCTGGAGTATTACTTCATTCTCAGAGTCACTAAAAGGGTTTTTTGTGTATTTGTAGGCTTAGGTACCATAATTCTATGTCACATAAAACAGAGAAGGATAAAACACATTAATATCACATAAGTACAACCTTTGTCAACATAAAGCACTTGAAACACACTTCTCATTTAGTACAACAGAATGTTAGGTGGCTCCCCTATCTCCTCCTCCCACACAAATGAAGGATTGTACAATCCAAGGAATACCAGATAAGTAATGTATATGTTTCCAACAAAATTATCAGGCTATCTACAAGTTTTCAACAGAAAAGCACTTGAAACACACTTTTCATTTAGGACAGCAGACTATTAGACTGTACCCCCAACACACTACAAAAATGTAAGGGTCTGTAGAAGCACCCATTCTGTCAACATTCATATCGTGAAGACTGAAAAGTTATTTCATTGATTACTTGATAACAATTATCATTACTAGACAGTAAAGAATACAAACTATGAATGCCAGTCACTTTTCACTGTGCCTACCACTCCTGTGGAGGTTGCCCTGGGCCACCTGAGAAGCATAAATCCAGTGTCAGTGACACATACATTAATTTCTCTCCAATCCCATATCCAATTGCAAAAGCAAATGGTAAGGATATAGTTATGCTAAATGTATAACATGTCTATCTCACAAATATAAATGCATTCCAGAACTGCCTATGCCAACAAGTCAGTATAAGAAGTGCATACAGATAAAATTTCATTTTTATTTGTTATGTAAACATATTTCTAAACGTTTACAAAAATCTAAAATGTCCTTGAGTAATAGAACCATACCTTAGGAAAATAAGTGCTTCTTTGTAGAAAAATCACATTCAAGGAAATACAAACTTTCAGTTTTGTCTGAATACATAACTCTCCTCACCTTCAAGTTCCCTAGCTACATGATTAACTTTTTATAATTTAGATTCAGCCCTCTGAGCACTGTGATGTTGCAAAAGAGGTGTGAACTCATTACAGTTGCTGAATACTAAATGTCTGACTTTGTGTATCAGATGTAAAAGTAGTGTAGCCTCTACACCATTGTTAGGTGCTAATGGATTGCAAATATGAATGATTACAGTGAGTGAAGGAAAACACAGCAGTATTTCAGATACCCGTCCCTACAGAGGGTTTGTCAGTCAAGATACACTTACAAAGTATGGAACTAACTTCAGTGAGCTTTTAAATAAAGCAAACTGATAGAAAATGCACAACAGACTGCATGTCTGATAGTAAAGCAGTGATAAGGGAAGAATGAGCAGAATAAAAAGAGAAGACAAAGCTGCATTTCTGCAAACATATTCATAATACTTGTGTGACCTCTCATTGCACTAAATATGTTAGCCACGCATGCACAAATAACTAAGAACGTCCAACTGTATGAATTATTAATACTGGACATAAAATGTGAATTTCTTGCATGCACATGATTTGATTGGTATTGCTGTGTCTATGGCAAAGAGAAGTAACCCACTACAATTGTATTTTGCAAGTGCAATAGTCTGATGGTTCAAATTCAGAGCCGTCTAATTCTTTAACATTTTTTTCACTTTTCTTATGTTTTCTGGTTTTCTTTTTGTTTTGTTTTTTTTTTTCTTTTTTCTTTCTCACTTGCATGATGCATTGCTTAGCACAAATGCAGTTAAATAGCTAAAAATTAAACATTTAATGTCAGTTGCCTTATGCAGAGCAAACATGCTTAGCATCATTGTGCAGCAGTCAGAAATATGGATGGTAATGACTGCAGAAATTCCACCTGTTCCCTGACTATCCCTGTGTGCACAAAGTGTAAATAATTTAAGCTAAAAAAAGAGACAACATAAGCTAAGTGTGGTTTGAGTCCCACAGTACTCATTTTTATTTATTTAGGGTTATAATTATTCACACAAGGAAAATATGTAAGCTATTGCCTTTTCCATTTGCACGCTGTCCACTTGTGTGCAAACAGAGATCACTACTTCAAGAAAAATATGAAAAAATTAATTTGGTTTGACTTCCTTCATGCAAACAGGCTAAACGGCAGTGCATGTCCATCAGCACTCTGGACACTACTGAGTGTGTAAAATACACCTGCTCCCTAACTTTCCCTGTAGTACCAAGTGTAAGTACAATAAGTTCATGATCAGATCACATGTGAGCCAAGGTTCTAATCTTGCACACTCCACTTTTTGGTAAGTGTGTCCCACTGTAGTTTTTCACAAAACTGTGATTATAAAGGGAATACTACATACCAATAGCTATGTATAGCAGGCTGATTGCGCATATGTATACTAACGTAGGTATCCTATGTATTTTATGTGCAACTAGTTTATCTTGACAATGATGATTATGTAAGAAAAATGCAGTTGCATATCAGTAATGGACACAATAGTGTACTGACAATCATCTACACCACTCCTATAACCCAATTATAACTGTATAACAGAATGTATTATGAGATATGTACCACAAATCACAAATCTATTACTAAAGTAATGCAAGTCGTTCCACTTCCGGTATATTGTCAGGCATAAGTCCTGCATCACACCTGAGAATGCATAAGCCAGGACCTTATAATGCCACACACATACTGGCTTAATTGAAGTTCAACACTAGTCTCTCTTTAGACTGCATATCTGTGATGACCATGATTGACAAACACTTCTGTGGCAATGAGGGATAATCATCTGTGCGGAAATGTATGTATTTTCTTTTTTTACATAGCTTTGAATACCACATTGTATAAATTACTTTTAACAGTTTATAAGTTCCCCTAAATATGTGTCAAGTCCACCTAATGAGTCCTCCAAAGTCATGGCTTAAAAGTCAAGTCATTTAGCATTTCAGTATAGATCATTGGATAAAGTGGGACCAGTTACAGCAGCACAAATGCCATAAATTAATACCAAAATGTTATATCATCAGTGCTGTTTTATGAACTCCCTTCCTCTTTGTTTGTCAGTGTTTCTCTCCTCTTACATTTATGCAACTACAGTTGGCATGGTGTGCATGTTTGCATACTGGACTTAAAATATGATGCCACAAATTGGTGGGAAAACATTTGTACTGTTGTTGGAGGACCTTTGCAGACTTGGCAGGAGATGGGAAGGATGGTGTCAAATTCAGGGCACAGTGGTGGGGTGTGGAGTAGTCAAAAATATGTGTTGTAGTCCTTGTGAAGCACTACACCCATAGGCTGCTGCAGGAGGACTATACCATGTCTCAGTATAAGGCTGAGATTTGGAACAGTCTAGCCAAGGCAGTCTTCAGAGTGACTGGCATATCATGCACTGGGGAGCAGTGCAGGCATACCTCTCAACTGTACAGATTTTTACAGAATGTCCAGATTTTTGCCTCATATTTTTAGTCCATTTTGCATGAAGTTTTGCATTAGTAGCAAATCATTAATAACTGAAGTTAGAAAATAATGACAGGCATTTGAGTTTCAGACTTCATGCCCTTCAGAAAATTCACGCTAATTCAAAACCTGTTATTCTATCAACTTTGTAAAAGCAATATTTAAAAAATGTCCCTATTTGGGGGGTTTTGTCCTACTTTTATGCATGGCTGTGTCCAGATTTCTTGCTCTAAGAGTTTGAATGGGATGTGCAGGTACCATTACAGTTACCGGAAATGACCCAAGCAGGCACAACTCGACCAATGTCTGGATGAATTTAGAACTGCTGACATCCCACAGTTGTGTAAGGGTTTACTATTAAAATATCGAAAATAAAAATAAAAACGGTACTTAACAGCAAATTAATTCACCAAAAGTACACATTACCTAATGGCCCTAATTTCGAAAATCAGCTGTTAATGCCGAAAATGTTGAACACGACATTTTACGGCACTTAAAAGTCAACTTAACAGCAATTCCGCCCTTGCTGTAATTCCCCTAACACCCTAAGTAGTACACCTAACAACCCGTTTATGCAGGGGGGCAAGCCTCCTGCACCCCCCTGTGGGGGGCTGCACCCCCACACCCCCCAACTATATATTCCAACTCTGAGATCGCACTACAGTGAGGAAAGGGATGTATTTCTGCAACAGCACTGTACAGCGATCCCTGTACATAATCAAACATTCATATTTGCGAAAGCACAGTACATTTACAGATATAACATTCAATTATGTAGCTTGCACACATATGAACTATTTGAACATCTGTAGTTTGAATAATTCATAGGCGTACAAAGCTACACCGACATTTTAAAAGTAAACCTTGTGTAAGTATATAGATAAAGCAACCCAAAATGATATGGAATGGTGCAGATAAGTAAGACTGGTATGCATAATGCTTTCATGTCACAGGAAATCTCAGTGAACAGGGAGGCACATGCTGAGAGTTTGGTGAGACTCAAAGAGGCAAGGGATATGTATGCAGCACAAATGAACATGACTGTATTAAGCATATTCGGATTCTACAGATCAATAGCAACATATGCATGCAGATCTTAACTGTAACAGCAAGCATGCATGCTTTCTTCTGTAGCTGTTGGTAATTGTGTTAGGCAAGTGTAATACTGTATTCAGATTAGGTGGGTTCATTTCCCACAAGAAACTTATACAGTCACATTCAACATATATCATTTTTAAATTTTAATTGCAGTAACATTGGCTTTGATGCCATGTTGTTAAGTTAATCTGTAGTATCTTTAAGAGCATATATGGAACATGTGCATATTCCAAGGATTACTTGTAACAATTTTCAGTATTTTTTGGGGATTGGGAAAGCTCTATAGATAATATAATAATAAAACTATTTTTATTGTAATAAAGCATGAACTTGACACATAATGGTTTTAATCATCTGTTTTCTTTTTTGTCTCACCCCATCCCTTATCTCTCTTTCTTTTTTTTAAACTGGAAACACACCATTTTGATGTCATACTTTTTAGCTAATAAACCAAGTGCTTTTCAACACACAGAAGTAGGCCAGCCACTGTGTCTCAGCCTGCTAACCCTCCAATAGCTGCCTCACCAACACACAGCAGCTCTGGGACACAACCTGGCTGTACTGCCTCCACAGACCCTGCACTAAGAGGCCCATCCACATCAGGAAGCATAGCCCTGGATGCTGATGCACTAGTACCCACTGGGACTATTTCTGTAGGCACTGATTATGTCACCCAACAGGAGCTGCAAGGGATGTTGTGTAGTGCCATAGAAACTAGCTTTGGTGCTTACATCAGCCACCTAGAGAGGTTGCTCACTAAAGTAGAACAGAGTCTCCCACATCAAGCAGTCTCATAAGAAACTGAGGAAGAGGACAGTGATAAATCTGAGGGTGAGGACTAGATTCTCACTGTTCCCACTCTTGATGGGTATGTGCCTATGATATCCCCTACCTATCCTCAATCATGGTGTCCCCCCAATGTTTTGTTTCCATCACAATCCCTGTGTCTGTCTTGTTTGTCCTGTTTGTCTGCACCTGCGTCCTCATCTACCCTACTTACCTGACCATCAAATTCTTATGTCCCTTCACCAACATTCCTCTCTTCTTGAAATCCAAAAAAAAAAAAAAAATGGGCACCTGTCCCACAATAACAAATGTCCCACACATAGCTCTCTACTTCACATATATCGCTTCTCAACTCACTTGATTTGATTCAATTCATTATACAACATAATTGCATTCTTGTCACCCATCTGTGTGGTGGTGAAAATCCAAATTCATCAAATTTTCTCTACATGTTCATATTATGGTGGATATGTATGGTTCTTTTCCAATTTCTCCCTGTAAATTCCTTTATTGCTTTCCACTTGCTCTTCCCTCTGCACCCACCCCCCCATTTCAACACTTTCCTATCAATCCCATTTTCACACCTTTAATCTGGTCAAAAATAGAATCACACACCACACACATGGCAGAAATGGCCCATAAAAAAGCCTTCAGTTTTTGTACTTTCCACTTGCGCAGAGTTTGACATCATGCACCATTGCTGAGCAGTGATGAGTGGCTCTATATGTCTTATGGCAAAAGCTGGATAGTTTTTGCCATTGTCAGCGCTAGTTCAGTTAACTTTGTGCAGTGCTGCTTAAACTCACTGCCCCAGAGGAACACAGAATTAAAGTAGAGTAAAGGAACTCCTTTTTAACAGTTACTCTGACAGTTCTTTAGACTGATGAATGTAACAAATTGCAACTTCCTATGTGGACTGTTGACATAAATGATTTTTTTTGCCCATATTATCAATAGATTGATTTGAGATGCATCTAACATAAGTTTTCTTAGTGTGATGTAATATGTGTATGATATGTTTAATTGCCCACATCTTAACATTTGCCACAGCTATGCATTCTCATGGACATATATTAAATAATGGCCAAAAAAGAGTATTTGATCTTGCATACATCCCCACAACTATTACATATTTATCCAACCTTGTTTTGCTTATCATAAGCCTGTTGTCCCTCTCCTAACCCTTCTTTACCCCATGTCAGTCACTTCATGCTGCAGTACATAGCAACTTAATTATGAGAATAGATCAAAAACTTGACAATGAATGTTCCATTACACCTTGCATTGTTATGTGTATGTCCATCTCTCCTTGTATTCACCGTAAACCTAGTAATGCCTTATGACCCTCTGAAGATTGTACATATCAATGTTGTTGTCATCCACCTATGCTATGTTGAAGTGTGGATGCACTGCAGTGCTACAGCAGTGTATTCCAGTCTGTGATTTCCGCTACTGTACTGCTTTTTGGTTACATGTTCCTTCCATAACAGCTGTAGTAATATGCCTTCTGAGGACTGTTGATATGGGGTGATACTATGTATATTATAGCCTTACTAATGCATGTTACACAGTTCTCATTCAACCATCACAGTGACAGCTGCAGTATGGCACAGATGTGTGCGTGTATATACCTAGCATCTGGAAATGTTATCTGACATATAGCAATATTATGTCATACCGATTACATGGGCACACATGCCTGGGTTTATTCTCATGTTGTAATGCTGTTATTTATCCAAACATATCACATGTTCAGATTTGATTGCAACCTTGGGGAATTCACTGTTTGCACAATTGTGTTGCTATTCATAAGGATTATTCAGGTGTTCCACAGAAGCATTTTGGGACTGTCAGCATTTGTGCCATGAACCACACCTGCAAAAGTTGTAATCTGTCCTTATATGGTGTCAGAGCCCTCACCCACACATTTCCATTGATAAACACATATGCATATGACATAAAACTGATGTAATGACATGAAATAGGTTGAGTTGTATGACTGTGCTTACAGTTCCATGGTGTTGTATGTAATTCATACCCAATGCTGTATTTGGAGGTGATGTCCAAAAGCATTTTGTAATTATGTCTGAAATCTTAAGGGAAATACCCAGCTAAGCACAGAGCTGGCTGTGTATGGCACCATCCAAACTCAACTACAGGAAATATACAATCTGCTAGCTGACAGATTTGGATCAAACAGCAACCCCCTGCCCCCACCATTAGTCACCCAAAGTATAGATTTATGTCCCAGAGACTTCCCATACTCTGAAACAAACTACGTATCTATATCAAACAAAGCTTCTCATTAGCACTCTTCAAGAAAAATCTTGATGATTGGATGGGAAATAGGAAATTCACCACGGGGATCACTTCTGTGGCTCTGCTCGACAAGGGCACAGGAAAATAACTTTCTTGGGTGGCGTAAGCCAGGGAACCTTGTTTGTTAGGCTTACTTAGGCCCTTGGGCCGATAGTCCAGGACCTACCTATGAACCTATGAACCTATATCTCTCAGGTTTTAGTTAAAAAAAAAAAACATTTTTTTTTATTTTTATTTTTAAACTGTAACAAACTGTTTGCTACAACATAGCAAGTAGTTGCTACAGTTTAGACCACACACAGAGTGCTACAGTGCTCAGGTTTGACCATAAATTAAATATCAGCTTTTAAAATCCAGTATTACATAATAGAGCAGCTGAGATCATCTGATTGCATCCCCTCCAATAATTTGCACCCAGGACTGTTGCCCCTTTCACCCAGCCCTAGCTGTACTACTGGCTATGGTTAGCATACATTAGTAAGATGGTGCAGTGGGGTGAAGTCCTAATGCACCACGTTACTACTGGCTATGGTTAACATACATTAGTAATGTGGTACAGTGGGGTGAGTCCCTACTGTATCACCTTACTAATGCATGCTAAACCGAACCTACTCCTAATTCTAAGATGACACCTTTCCTTAGGAAAACCCTTTCCATAACACTACCACAACACAAACAGTAGGACTCACAACACATGCACAAGCACACATGCGCAACACCAACTAACACTAACACTAAATCTATCTCCTTAACTAGATCTCGCTCAATCCTAATATACAAACATTTGCACACAAACCCCCACCTCTAATGATCAAACTTTCTAAATATCCCAGATATTTGGCGTTAACAACCAAAACCCACACTTACCTCACCCAAATAAATTCGATCATACTTCTTTCAATATCTCCTGCATTTAACAACATGAATATTCAACCTGCTAGCACTTTTAACCAACTATAATTTCATTAAATTAACTGTAACCTGTATATTGTGTATGCATGTGTATACACACACACACACACACACGTGTGTGTGTGTGTGTGTGTGTGTGTGTGTGTGTGTATGTATATATATATATATATATATATATCTATATATATATATATATATATATATATATATATATATATATATATATATATATATATCTATATATATATATATATATATATATATATATATATATATATGTACACACAGTAGCACTTCCATAGTTGACCACCTCCCTACATACAAAATAAGATGCAAACCGGATAAAAAACAAACAATGCCAACAAAATCTGGTACCAATGGTCAAAAAAGGCAAGACTGGTGCTAAATTAGCGTACCACAATTTATTGAACGCTTTTGTCAAAAGACTTCATCAGAAACACAATAAAATTTAAAAACATCATTTAAATACTCGAACCAATTAAACAATTAATCCATCAATGTAAAATTTAAAAAGACAAACCACTAAAATACATAGAAATACAAACATTGTATTTCTATGTATTTTAGTGGTTTGTCTTTTTAAATTTTACATTGATGGATTAATTGTTTAATTGGTTCGAGTATTTAAATGATGTTTTAAAATTTTATTGCACCTCCCTACATTGGCCACCTCCTTAAGTTGACCAAATTTTCATAGATCGGACATGCACCACATGTACTCAGTGGAAGACTGACCTCTCTATATTGACCACCTCTGTAAGTTGTATCTTGACCACTTGTATTGTGGCACACAATTTTAATTTACCCTTTATAACCTGACCAGTTGAGTTCCCTGTACACCAAGGGATAGAAGGTGTGGGCTTTGCACCTTAGTTTTATTATTTTTTTTTTAGTATAAGTTCTTTTTTCATGTTGTATTATTACTATGTGTGTGTTAGGCCTAATATCCTATTGTTTATCATGTGTTGCTGAAGATTCTTTCAATGTGAAGGACTGGTCTGAATTGCAGGTACATCCTAAAATTACTGAAAAATTGTACAGTTAATCGAGATATGATGTCCCAAAGGAAAGAACTCAAAGAGCTGACATTGAAGGAAAAGATTGATCTTCTATATTTTCTGGAAATCAGCAGCCAAAGAAAGACAGAGGAGCATTTTGTTGTTAGCAAGACCACAGTTAGCAACATCCAAAAATGTAAACATGAGCACTTGGAGAGATATGCTAAGGAAAGGGAGACCTACAGTGGAAAAGGAGAAAAACTTCCCTCGATGAAGTCAATAAAGCCACATTAAGCTGGTTCAAACAAATGAGGGCAGTTAACGCCCGAACCTCCGGGCCGATATTCCAAGAAGTTGCTAAAAATTCACACAGAAATTCAGGGTGGCAGATTTCCAATCAAGTGGTTAGCTCAAAATATTTAAACTGCAACACGAGATCTCCCAGAAAGTCTTGTGTGGTGAATCCAATGACGTTCCAGTAGAAGTTGTGGAAGGGTTCATCAAAAAGTTCCCGTACTTCACCAGAGGCTTCAGAGATGATGACATCTTTAATGCTGATGCATGCAGACTCTTTTTCAAGGTGATGTCTGACAGGACCCTCATCATGAAGGGTGACAAATGTAAGAGTGGAAAACTTTCCAAAGAATGTTTCACAGTTCTGCTTTGTGCTAACCCAACCAGAGAGAAACTAAAGCCCTTAGTGATTGGTAAATCAGCAAAGCCACATGCATTCAAGAACCTGAAGCCTGAAGACCTCCCCATCACTTGGAGATCAAACAAATGCACATGGATGACTGGTGCCCTATTTGTGGCATAAGTAAGTGGTATCAACCAAGAAATTAAGAAGAAGTGGTCTATTTGACTAACACTAGACAACTGTCCTGGCCACCTGCAAGTGAATCATCTCACAAATGTAACACTGAAATTTCTGCCTTCAAACACAATCTCAAAAATCCAATCTCTTGACTAAGGCATCATCAAAACATTTAAAATGCACTACCAACCGCAGCTCCTGCAGTGGTTCATTACTAAAACACAAACCTGTGGTCCGCCTGTGGAAGCAACTTCATCCGCTGCATCAGTTAACACTCCGGTTGCTCTCCTCTGGATCAGTTCTGCTTCAAATAAAGTTTAGCCAGAAATGGTACAGAAGTGTTTCAAGAAAGTTGGATTTGTCACAACCCAAGAGCATGATGTTTTGGCCCCATCAGACAGCCCATCTTCCATGGCAGAATTTGAAGTAGATTTTGAAAGTTTTGTTGCAATGGATGATGAGGTGGCAACTTGTAATGAACCTGACCCAGAAGCAGTTTTCCAAGCGATATTGACTGAAGTACAGACCAGCATAAAAGTGCATGAAGCAGCTAATGAAGTGGAAGAAGCAAATGAGAATGACACAGAAGTTGCAAAGACTCCAAAATAAGAGGATGTCAGGCATCTGATAAGTCAGTTGAAGTAATTTGCTGTGGAAAGATGCCCAAGCATGCTGAGCCAGTGTTGAGAGTGCTTTCTCCACTTACCTTTGTAATAAGAATAAGAAACAGACCAAGACTGACTCCTTTTTTCAGAAAGAATGATTAAACCATGAGAAAACAATAAATGTATTGATATTGTATGATACTGTATGTATGATTTTACTGTGTCTGATTATGTATGATTTTGTATTATATTCTCTGATAAAAGCTGTACAAGAAAGTAAAGTACATGTATGTATCAGTAGAGTAGGCCTAGTTCCTTATGTTGACCACTTTGTTACAGTCCCTTGGGTGGTCAGCTTACAGAGGTTCTACTATATATATGTTTGTGTGTGTGTGCATGTCTGTAAAACTTCAAAACCTAGTAATAAGACAGAATATTGTATAAACTTAAATAAAATAAAAAAGCCAATTCTCCATAAGTAGTACCACTTTCGAATACTTTATTACACTACGTGCTTTTGCCCTCTTTACTTCTGACGTTCTGATTTGGACATTCAGATGCACTACCAGCAACTGTAACTGGTAAGGATGAAGTGGACTTGTATACCCATGTCAGAGGACTGTACACAGTGAAGGACCACCACAGAAGGTGCATCCATGGGGCAATCCCACCAGAAAGAGTCAAGTAATTGCCAATATGTGACCTTAAGGTGTGTGTCTTGTGGGCTATGCACAGAGTGGACAAGAAGATATGTCTGTCATGTTTACAATCATGGCCCTATCACATAGATGAAGTAGATTTCATGGATGTAGCATTATTTCCAAAGTTGTCCTCCAATGAATGCCTGTGATCCAGGAACTACAGAACCTCACATACCTTGTCACACATGCTGGACAGGCATCTCTGCCATGGCATCGGTTGCATCCATCAATGTCTGGATCAATGACCCACTAATACGTGATTTATGCCCATCATGACATCTATTTCAGGCTATTAGTAGAAAATACAGAGCTCTCATTCATGACTATGTTGCTCTATAGTGCTGTGAGCAAACTATGTTGTGGCACTATGTCCGTGACATGTGCATAAGCAGCTAATGATAGTGAACCTCGTGTTAGACTGCAAGTTATGTGACATTTTCTCATAACCAGTAGAGAGGTAGGGATGGACTGCATACGTCACGTAGCTGTAACAGTGGATATAAGTGGAAGGGTGCCATTCAGAGTAACCATTGCCAAGAGAGGCATTGTGCCATTGGACTGTGCCAGAGTTGGGCTGCATTACCATTAGGCTGTGATGCTGCAATGACATCAGGCCTGCCATGTTTCACTACAAATGACCCAATGACCACTGCAGCTGTGATGGCAGACTGATAAAAGCACAGTTTACAACTACTGATATAGGTTCATAGTTTCATAGGTGTGTACTAGGCCAATGGCCCAGGAGCCTTTACAAGCCTAGCCCATAGAAGTGCCCTGGCATCATGCTGCCGTTAGTTCCCGGTGCCTCTATCAAGTAGAGCCACTGGAGTGATCCCTGAGGTGAACTTTCTATTTCCCATCCACTCATCAAGATTTCTCTTGAAAAGGGCCAGTGAGGTGCTCTGCTTGACATGTATGGCAAGTCTATTCCAGAGCATGGGCAGTCTCTGGGTTATGAACCTGTCCCTCCAGCATGTTCTGTTGATTGTGGTAATGAGGTGGAGGTCCCTAGAGCATGTGGTGTGGAGGGATATGTTACAATCCCATGTCCTGTACCAGCCTTGCTGGACATAGATTATATAAATAATGAAGAACAACATACCTTGAGGTGTGTGCTGCCATGCCTACATCCCAGATGTCCTGTAGGGGAGATATGGCAGAGGTTACCATTGGAAAGTTCAAGCCAGTGTTGTGCTACAGCAATGTGCTACTGCCATTAGGTAATACCAACCTGGTGTCTTTCCGATACATGCACATGATTTTGTGTAAAGTTTATCCCCCACATCCCGGCTTCCACCAGGTATTTCCATCCTGTGTAAGTTTTCCATATTAGATACTGCAATCTGTGTTGGAGGTGCCTACCTGCAGCCTTCCCCTCCAGTGCAATGGCTTTGTCCTTTGTGCAGATATGCAGAATCATGTATATGACTCTTTGGTAGACTGTTGTATTGACCTATTGTGCAACTAATGACAGTGATATCTGTAATGATGTGTTACCATACCTGCTCGCAACAGGTCCTGCCAGCCCTTTGTGTGTACAGAATTCACCATCCATGTACAGAGTCTGTATTAGTAACTCCAACACCACAAACACAGGAACTGCTATTCAGCACAAATATTAAGTACAGGAAAACCACACAGCGAAAGCCAGACAAGCAAATTTATTTCTCTAGCGCCTCGGCCACAATAAGCCTTTAAGGAGTAATACATAACATTATCTAAAACCTTATATAATCCCAGCTCCATCAATAAAACAATCATCAATTAAACAATCATCAATTAAACAATTAAAATATTTGTTGAAACAAATTTTAAAGTGACATCTATTAAATTCATATAACACATCTCCAGCAACATTCTGCATTTAAACCCGTTGGAATTAATGTATCAAATTTCAAAATAAACATTGTTTCTTTTCTTAAAAGCTTTGATCTACACATTTCTTCATCTAAATATCTCATATCTACCTGTTCTAAAATGGTAGCTTTTAAATTTTCTGTACTTCCATCATGATATTTATTAAAATGAAGAGCCAAAGGGCTCGCCATTTTATTTGCCCTTATATCTCTCAAATGTTCTAATAGGTGTGTTTTAAACATTCTCTTTGTTTGCCCAATATAAAACATATTACAAGTACATTTGATAGCATAAATAACTCCCTCTGTATGGCAACTAAATACTCCATTTGATTCAAATCTAATATTATTTATATATAAAAAAGTATTCACAATATATGAACATCCAATGCATTTGCCACATGGTTTAGTGCCCTTAATATGGATCTGCTGATTTAACTGAACCCCTGGTCTTTGAAATTTAATATACACAACCATATCTTTGATACTTCTTCCTCTCTTATATGAGAAAATATATTTTTTTCGTGTCAATTTATCTAATTCTTTAAAATTTTTTAAAAATTCCCAAAAATGAGAAATATAATATTTAATATTGTCACTTAATACATTATACTTAGAAACAAAAAATAAATTATCTACTCTATCATCCTTACTAACATTATTCCTATTTAACAATTTCTTGTTCTTATATCTAGCATTTAATATATTCTGTTCACTTTTATTAATGATATTTTCATCAAATTTTCTAGTTTTAAACATCAGTTTTGTAAGTTCTAATTCTTTTCTAAATATACACTCTTCGTTACAGAGTCTGGAGATTCTCAAAAATTCTCCAAAGGGTAAAGACTCCAAAGTATGTTTAGGATGACAACTATTTCCCATCACGACATTATTTACTATTCCAAATTTCCTATGTATGCTAGTACTAATATTTTTACCCATGACTCCAAGCAAATTAATGTCCAAGAAAGAGACTCGATTACCAACTTGTAAACCATCAAAATTTATGCCAAACCTATTTAACTGAATGTCTTCTACAAAATTAGATACCAAGTCCCTACCACCATCACATAAAAAAATTAAATCATCTATATATCTATAATATGATTTTACATATTTTTTAAAAAATACTTTACTATAGATACATTCCTTTTCAACCAGCCCCATAAATATATTTGCATACATGGGTGCAAAAAGAGCACCCATGGCAGTACCTTGGGTTTGATGATAAATCTGATTTTCAAAATAGAAAAAGTTATTCTCTAAGCAGAATTGAACTAAATCTAACACATAATGAGTTAAGGGGCTATTCCCCATATAATGTAATAAAGCTTCTAAACCAAATAAATGTTTAATATTGGTATAAAGACTTCTTACATCCAAAGTTATCCAATACATATTTTTAGTCCACTTAATATGCCTAATTTTTTTCTAAAAAATCAAAAGAGTCTCTAATATATGAAGGAAACAATATAGCTTCCTTTAATAATACACCATGCAAAATAACTCCCAGATTATGTAAAAAATAGTTACTGGCAGATACTATAGGATGGCCTGGTGGATTCATACTACTCTTGTGTATTTTAGGCAAACAATAGAAAAAAGCCGGACTTGTTTCTTTAACCAGCAATTTATTATTCACATCTTTCTCTAACCAATAACCCAATCTGAGACCCTTACAAATCAATGATGCATAATTATTTTTGGCTTATTCAAATACACTAACATTAACTTTTTTATATATTGTTTCATCACCCAAAAGATCCATACACATTTTTAAATATTGCGTATAATGAAGTATCACTATTTTGTTACCCTTGTCCGAAGGTTTAATTACAAGCTCTCTTTGTGTAGCAAAATCAGACAAAGATAACCATTCCTGCTTAGACAAATTATATTCTATTTGCTTAAAGTTAAAATTTTTAAATAACATTTCTATTTCAAACTGTAACACAGTAAAAAACTTTTTTAAACCTTCATGTGTAAATGGTGGCATAAACTTGCTTGTACAATCTACAACCGTAATATCAATCAAACAATAAGCATTCAGATTACTTTCACATGAAACAAAAGAATCAGATGAATCTGTATCAGAGATATAATGTTCAACACTAGAAATTTCATCGTACTCTAACTCATCAACGATATTATTAATAAACTGATATTCAAAATAAAACCACAAATGTAACTTCCTAATAAATTTATACATTTCTATTTTACATTCATGTAACTTTGGAATGACAGTGGGTACAAATTTCAAACCACAGTTCAAAACACTCAATAAATATTCATTTACAGAGTAACCAGAAATATTTACAATGTTACCGCATACATGAAGTCCATCAGTACCATCTGGTTCTCTTATTACCCCACCATTGTTTATATTGTCCATTTCTCTGTTGTTCGCTATCTGGATATCCTCTTTTCTGTGGACAATTATTGGCCCCTTCACCACGAAAATTATCATACAGATAGCGTTCATTCATAGGAGATGGTAAAGGTGGAAAATGATGGGAGTTATCGCTGTTATTCTCCCGTTTTTCACCATCTTGGTTAAACACTTCTATGCTGTTACTACTACACAGTCTCTCTCTAGAAACGTTCGCCCCCACATTGAGGCGAACTTTAGAGCATGACCTATCATTCGTTGGTTTGAAAAAAGCCATTCCCCTTTCAAAATTACGAATATCTCTGTTAATTTTATCCATCTTTTGTTCAACAATTTCTTCTCATAAATATTAAGTTTATCCTGAATATCACGTAAACAGGACTCCATGTGAGCCCTTTCTAGCACAGTCATTAGGTTAGTACACACATTAGAAATGTCCTTCTTAATGTCAGATAACTTAATAATGTCTCTCTCTATGAGAATACTAATCCATTCTCTAGAACATAGAAAAGCAGCTTTTTCCCATCTTTGTTTAAAATTTTTTTCCTCAGAAGAGGTCAAATCAAAAGGTTGTGTAGGAAATTTGATTGCCCTAAGACCACGCCGCACAATATCCAAGTCTAAATATCTTTGAAGACTTGTATAATTGTAATAAACAGTCATTTCTTTATTCATTAGAGTATTAAGTTTGGAAATCATTGTCTTTACCTCCACCGGGAATTCAGGAGTACATTTTCCAATATTAGCAAATGGATTATTCTGCCGCTTACTACGGGTCTCAGCTAAAAAAACGCTCCCAAATAGGAACAGCGGAGCCTTCTTCATTCGAATGTCTATTCATCCGTTCTCTATCTCGCTCCATACTGGTGTTCAGGAAACCATCCATAGTACGTTGAGAAGAATTAGCACCTTCTTCTCTAAAAATTCTAGGTACATTCTGAGCTGGATCACTGGCCATCAGTAAAAATAAACAACACCAACACCACGAACACAGGAACTGCTATTCAGCACAAATATTAAGTACAGGAAAACCAAACAGAGAAAGCCAGATAAGCAAATTTATTTCTCTAGCGCCTCGGCCACAATAAGCCTTCAAGGGGTAATACATAACATTATCTAAAACCTTATATAATCCCAGCTCCATCAATAAAACAATCATCAATTAAACAATCATCAATTAAACAATTAATACATTTGTTGAAACAAATTTTAAAGTGACATCTATTAAATTCATATAACACATCTCCAGAAACATTCTGCATTTAAACCCTTTGGAATTAATGTATCAAATTTCAAAATAAACATTGTTTCTTTTCTTAAAAGCTTTGATCTACACATTTCTTCTACCTGTTCTAAAATGGTAGCTTTTAAATTTTCTGTACTTCCATCATGATATTTATTAAAATGAAGAGCCAAAGGGCTCTCCATTTTATTTGCCCTTATATCTCTCAAATGTTCTAATAGGCGTGTTTTAAACATTCTCTTTGTTTGCCCAATATAAAACATATTACAAGTACATTTGATAGCATAAATAACTCCCTCTGTATGGCAACTAAATACTCCATTTGATTCAAATCTAATATTATTTATATATAAAAAAGAATTCACAATATATGAACATCCAATGTATTTGCCACATGGCTTAGTGCCCTTAATATGGATCTGCTGATTTAACTGAACCCCTGGTCTTTGAAGTTTAGTATACACAACCATATCTTTGATACTTCTTCCTCTTTTATATGAGAAAATATTTTTTTTGTGTCAATTTATCTAATTCTTTAAATTTTTTTAAAAATTCCCAAAAATGAGAAATATAATATTTAATTTAATTTGCTTATCTGGCTTTCGCTGTGTGGTTTTTCTGTATTAGTAACTGTCTCTGCCAGGGAAAATTTCTCCAGCCACCAACACTGCTTCATTGTCATAAATGTTCCTGTACATGGGGACATACAGCTGTGGTCTGTGCCAGAAACAAATATATATGACTTTAACTGTACCACTACATGGCCTCAGATATGCATATGTCAGCAATGTGTGGCATGCTTACCATACAGCAACTTCAAGTGCCACTTTCCCCACAGAAGTCTCGTCAGGTGAACATGGGGATGGAAGGCAGTGAGACATGTTCTCTGTAATCTCTTTCTCCAGGCCTGTGTTTTTCATGACATATCACAAAGTGCCCCCCAGAATACATCCACCATTTACCAGGTGTGTCTCCCCATCTGACCCCTGACTATGCATATGCCAACTACAGTTGTGTAGAGGAGCGCATGCAGTTTCCTGTAGACTTTTCTGTCCATGATGGCATCCAACAAGGGTACTCAGGCAACATCTGATGTTCATCAATGTATCAGGTGTGCTGCTGCTGCTGTCTGGACCTGTGTCTTGGATACCCACATATCTAGTTCCAACTTCCCTGTTTTGTGTATTTCACTGCCTGCAGACTGGTGTTGAGCAATCCTCCCAGCTAATATATATTTATACTCTGCATCCATATCCAGACCATGGCACATGTACTCTTAACACAGCAAATGCAGAACATCTTTCTAATGTGCAGAAAAATGGAATACTCTCTGAAAACATTCTGTTTGGTATATTGTATTAAAATAGATAGTGAGATGAACACCATTGCACTCATTTCCTTACTTCTATCAATTTCTCTGCCAACAAAGTGCTTACGCTAATGAAGCAAGTTAGTGAACATGTTTCTGAAGCAAACGGGTAACGCAGCATGCTGCCAGTGTGCTCATGTCTGCTACATGGGAGCATTTTGCAGGCCATAGCACATACTGCACATGTTCAATTATATAGCATCAGTTTCCCTGTCTTACTGTGTCATTCTGCATAAAATTATCTTTCTTCCAAAAGGACGAATGCCTGGAGTCACCATAGATGGCAACTTAAAGTTTGATCTTCACATACAAAAATGTCTAAAATTATGAAAAGCTAGGTCTGCTAATCAGAGTAGTAGAATTAACCTTGTTAACTCTTATCTTTTACCCTCTCTTCTCCATGGCTCACCTGTTTTTGTCTAACATCCAGATCTCTCTTAAATCACAACTGAAGCAATACTATAATAAGATAGCTTTGCAGCTAACCTGCTATATAAATTTCATTATTGCTCTGTATTATGTGCTCTCTGCTGGTTAGAACTCCCACATCAACTTGACCACGCATAACTTCTTCTAACCCATAAAATATTATATAATCCCACTACCTGCCCTTCCATCTCCTCAGTACTTCATCACCATCTCCCAAATCACCATTTGTGCTCTCAAGACAAAAAACCTTCTAAAAATCTATAAAAAAAACAAAAAAAAAACATAAGTATTGGACAAAGTCTTAATCACACTGCATAGACAAACTATGGGACTCCATCCCATATTCAGTCAGAACTGTAACTAGCCTTTATGTATTTAAGTCCTCTCGCAAAGAATTTCTAACTAACTCACAGCTATGTCCATGCACCTCACCTGTACGATCTACATCAGCAATACTTCACACTCATACTAACCGATTATCATAATATCTGTACCTTTCAATACTTGACCTCTTCCTGTTCTTGGCTGGAGGGACTTATATTTATTTTTTTTTAATATTATTTTTTTATTTCCTAGCATAGTAGATTATGCTTCTAATAGGTTTATGTATAATGATTGTCATACTTAATTGTCATTTTTTTATTTATTTTTTACATCATTGGAATTTCCTAATGCTTTATTGTATTCTATGAATTCCACTGTCAAATTGTACGTATATATGATTTTCTATCATTACATCTATACTACTGTTTTATTTTATGTTATCTAACTCTCTAGAGGTTTTCTGTCCAGGCCTCCATTGAAAATGGGTAGTTATTATCCAGTTGGACTTTCCCGGTGAATAAAATAAATAAATAAAAATAAATTTGCCCATAGGGGATCAATGACATGACAGCGGTGTTTTTAGTAGCATATTACCATGCTAATTTATTCTAGATCTGTTGGTAGAGGCATGCTACCTTATGATACTGGGGTGCATTATTAATTAATTAGTTAATTAATTTATTTATTTATTGGGAAAATCCAACATGGTAGGAGACAATTTTCAGCAGAGGTGTGGGGAGAAAAACTCCAAAGCATAAAATATGTTAAGAACAATAATTTTATGATCTTTAAAAATAATACTAAAACAACTACAGTTTAAATAATTATACCAAATTAGACATAATATGAAAACATTGGTTAAGAATAGATATAGCTTATATGACAATGATTTAATATTTAGAGAAATTTTAGCCAGTTTATACAGAAATTAAAGCTAAGTTAGTATAGTACAAATAGGAATTGCAATATGAAGTGAGAGAAAAGCAGGCTTATGGTATCTTTAGAGAGAAAGCTGGAGGGCATTGAAATTGATAGAAGTAAGGAAATGAGTGAAGAAGGGAGAATAAGGAGTTGTGAGGTATGAATAGGTACTTGTTCACATTTAGGGACATAGTTTATTCTGGTTTTGAGCAAGAACAGAGCCTTTGGCTAGGAAGTCTTTCAGAATGGTTTTAAAGGATGGAAGGGAGGGTATTGACCGGATGGATACTAGTAAGGAGTTCCAGACCTTAGCAACATGGTATAAATACAGACAATGCCCAGCAGATTCGACAGGTTTGTGGACAGACAGGAGTTTTTAGTCACTGGATTATAATGACTGACTAGGAACATAATTGTGCAAAATGTTATTTAGTGCTGAACAAACAGATGGATGCTGGATAATTTTATATGTAGTAAGAAGATATGTATATGTTAATTGATGGGGTATTTTTAACCAATTTAGGTTTTTAGTGATATACAGTAGTGGGTTCTAAAAGAGGAATTTACTGCAAATTTAGCAACTTTGGTATAACACTGTTCATGTTTTGATTTTTGTGATGCCTTAAGGTTAGTAAAGATAGGAGCACCATCAAGAAGTGTGAAGAGGACAAAAGGAGTTTTATTTGCATTAGTGAGAACGTTTTTGGCTCTATAAAGCATACCTAGTCACTGATGATTTTTCTTACGCAAGTTTGTGTATGCAGGTCGAACTTAAGATTATCGTCCACTATCATCCCTAATAATTTGTTATGATAAGTGACTTCAATAGTGGTACTATCAAGATTATCATCCACTATCATCCCTAATAATTTGTTATGATAATTGACTTCAGTTGGTTGTACTATCAAGAGAGAGGTCTTTAAATTTTGTATTTTTCATGAGAGAGGGATTGGGTGAAAAAAAAAAGTAGTATTTTTTTTTTTTTTAAGGGTTGAGCATGAGTTGTGAGTTACAAAACCATGTTTCAGTATCTGTTAAAGCTTCTTGAGTAATTTTTTTGAAAGTGTGCCATGTTGTCAGATGTGCAAATGAGTGTGGCGTTATCTGCATACTGTGTTAGGAAGGCCTGTCGTGTGGATGTGTATAGGGTGTTGGTGAGAATGTTAAAGAGGAGAGGACCAAGGATAGAGCCGTGTGGTATACCGGTAGTGACTAGGAAGTACAAAATGAGATGGTAGAGTGTCATTTTACTGACAGAAGGGTAGGCTGAGATAAGCCTAATAATGACAGCTTTAGTGGAAGTTTGCTGTGACAAACTATGTCAAAGGCTTTAGACAAGTCTTGAAATAAAGTAGAGACTAGTTTGCCATTATCTCTAGCTTTACTGACGGTATCTGTAAAGGTTTGAAGTGCAGTATTAGTAGTGTAAGAAGGAGAGAAGCCATGCTGTGTGGGGGATAGGAGTTCTTACAGGAAATTGTTTAGTAATTGTTTTTGAATTTTGTAGGTATTTTGGAAAGGGGGAAATAAGGTTGCTGTAGGTCTAAAGTTATTAATGTCTCTTGAATTTCCTCCTTTGTACACAGAGCTAATGTGTGACTTTTCCAGATAGAAGAAATGTGTGATTCCTGGACTGACATATTTATAAGGATTGAGACAGGATAGGCAATGCTATCGGCTACTATTTTAAGGTACTCACTTGGAAGGTCATCAGCTGAAGTAGAGCTTGGTTTGAGTTTATTTAAGAGTAGTTTTATATAGGATGTGGGCACAGGTTTGATGGTGAAAGTAGATGTGGTGATACATGCCTAATGGGCAGGATTAGGACTGGATGTTGGGAAATCCTCGGTTAGATATGCTACACTGTATATGAAATAAGAGTTAAACTGTAATGTGGTTTTGAGTGATAAGTTATTGGGAGAGGGGTTAGGGTTGAATATTTGCCATTATGCAAGATTTCTTTAATGGCTCTCCATAATTTTTTAGGCATGTGTTTATTATTATTATGAAAGTTATTATAGAATAGTTAATTGTCTTCATAGGTTCATAAGTTCATAGGTGTGTACTAGGCTAATGGCCTTCGGGCCTTTACAAGCCTAGCCCATAGGATTACCCTGGTATCGTGCCACCCGACCTTAGTTCCCAGTGCCCCTGTCGAGTAGAGCCACTGGAGTGATCTCCGGGGTGATTTGTCTATTTCCCATCCACTCATCAAGATTCCTCTTCAAGAGGGCCAGTGAGGCACTCTACTTGACATGTATGGGAAGTCTATTCCATAGCATGGGCAATCTCTGGGTTATGAACCTGTCCCTCAAGCTTTTTCTGTCGATTGTGGTAATGAGGTTGAGGTCTCTGGAGCGTGGCATTTGTTAGCTTTTTAATACAGTTGCAAAGTATTCTGAAGTTTTTGAAGATGTTGAGGTGTTTTATATTTTTGCCATTCTTTCCATGCTAAATCTCAATCCAGAGTTAGCATTCTAATATTTTTAAATAGCCAAAGTGCATTATTTGTTTTAGTCTCTTCCTTCTAAGAGGTGCAAAGCTATTTAGAATATTCAGGAAAGTTGTACTGAATTCATTTATAGCATCATCTAAGGGGAATAATTTTAGGAAGTTCCACTTAATAGATGACTGGGTAGTAATGAGTACTTCTGGGTTAAACTTAGAAAGATTGTGTTTTTTTTTGTAAACATACTGTTTAAGTGAATGTGTGAGATATCTGGCAGTTTAATTTCTCCAGGTATTTTGGGTTTCTAATGCCATGATGAGAACAGACACATTTCCTAAGTTAAAGTATGATTAAAGTTCATGAAAGTAGTGTTATTTTAATTTTTCATGTTAGTCAAAAGTGCTATTCTCACCACCCACAATATGCCCACAATTGACTTCTTCTACAATTCATATGTTGTTACATGTATTGGTAACATATCTAAATGAGACTGCAAATTCCTTTTTATGAGATCCATTGCACCAACTACTATTGGAACTGTTTGAGTATCCTTCTTCCACATTGCCCCCATTTCTGTCTGCAAATCCTGATATATTATGACTCTCTGTAAGTAAGGCATTGTAATCACTGGGTGTAGCAAAGTCAATGATCAATGCTACTTTTGTCTTCTTTTCATGGATCACTGTATCTTTTGAACTGTTGGTAAAAGGTAGTCCTGTGTGATATAAACTTCATCATTCTCTATAATGCACTGTGGCTCATGTTTCCAATACATATATCCTAGTTCAATATTGCAATGTTTGCACAATCCCCAGTGTAACAGTCTTCCCACATTATTATGCCTTTCAGTATACATGCCCTCTTCCATTATCAGACCCAGCAACAAGATTTGCAACTGTTTTCAGTTCTGTTTTACAAAACCTGCATTTCTCTGTTTCTCTCACATGTTTGATGGACTTTGTAAACCAACATGTGTGTAATCCAGTGGCAGCTGGTGACTTCAAATCAAAGGGGAGCTGCAGGAGACAGCTGAATGAGTGGGGCCAATGGGAAGGGGTGTGGCCAACTAGAAAGGGGAGGAGCTATGCTCAAAACCATAAAAACTGAAACTTTAATTAAATACGCTGCCCTGGGTGCCAAACCGTCATTATGAGAGTCCAATCAAGACAAGATGAAGTGCAGAAGAAAAAAAATATTTCAATGCACTGGCTGCATGACAGCTTACTTAATATCTAGTTGGATACAAAAAGGTGGTGAGGCATGAAAAAATAAATTACATTTTAAATACATTACTGGAATGCCAGTCAAAAATCAAGTATAAGAAAAACAAGCAGCACTCAACTCAAACCACTTCTCCTTGCACTGCTGTTCTAATTATAATTTACATTCAGCTTAAAAGTGCCAAGTAACATGCTGAAAGTAACGATCTCTGTGTTACCGGCTTTAAGCCCAACACCATACTCATGAATAATTTCAACTACCCCTCTATTAACTGGGAAGCTTACATGACCACTAACATGTAGGCTGAAAGAATTCTAGACTTTGTCAATGTAAATTCCCTGGAGTAGCTAGTCTGTCTTCCCAATAGGATTACAAATATCCTAGACTTGGTACTCACAAACATGGGGAATCATTGCAGCCCCTCCCCCTTCAAGTGTAATGCCCTTACTGGTCAGATCAGATCCCAAAACAGTGTCCTTTGAAATAAATATAAAACTAGCATCCCCATCTAACTCCAGAACCTTTAAGAACATTTTGAAGGCTAACTACCTCCTATTATGTGATGACATAGCTAATTTCCAAGCTCCCCTAAACTAAGAAAATATGGAGGCCTATGTAGAGGTATAAACAAAATCATTGTACAACCACATAAACAGCTAAGGAGAAGTGGCAATACCAGATTAAGATAAACATGCAAAAACAAGCCATCATGGTGGACCCCTGTTATAGTTTGTACAAGAAAATAAAGAAAATCATGTCCAGAAGTAGGAGAGGACATGGACTGCTGGGAAAAATCTCTCCCATTAGTTTAAACAAGCAAATCTGGAGACTAGTCACATTTTCAAAAGCCAACTTCAAGGCAAAAATAGCCTCCGAAGCAAAGAATAACCATAAGGCATTTTTCAGTTATGTCCACAATCTTAAGGGCAACACCCAGCAATGTAAAGAGTTAGTTGTAGATGGTTATCACCTACACCCAGCCAGAAGATAAAGTAAATCTGCTGACTGATAAATTTAGCTTGAATTTTCCACATCCATCACTTCTGGTTACCCCCACCACCCCAGGAAATGTCCTCCAGCATTCATCTACCAGTTATCACAAAAGAACAGGTCAGCACTTTGTAAATTATCAGAAGCATTGTAGGAAATGACCTGAAATGCAAGATAAGAATCTGGGAATATCATTGCCTTAAATCCAAGTTGTTGTAAGACAGACATACCATAACAGTCCTGAATACAGAAAAAGAAGCAAAGGACAACAATTGTACAGTTCTTTCTCAGGGAAGAAGTAAAAATAGGCTGTAACTCATTTACACATGCACAGATCACCAGAGTGACACAATCAGGTGAAAAATAACTTTTTTGTACCTGTAAATAAATCCATCATTATGTAGAATTACTACTTCTCAGGCACAATACTGCAAGTAGTATACTGCAAGAAGCCTAAATGTGTGGCTTAGTTGCAGTGCATAACAATACAACATACATCTTTTAGTTATACATATAAGTTATAAATGCACACATAAAATATGATTCTGTATAACATAAGTAAGAATGAAACAGAAAACATAATAAATATCTCTTGATCAGATGTCACAAAAATGTACAATGGCCATATCCAAGAAAAAAACAATTATAAAAATGAAAGCTTGGCTTTAAATCCATTAACCAAAGACTGCACATCTTGAAAAAATGTAATGTTGGTGAAAGTTGGTATAACAGCAGGAGGAGAACCAGCATTAAAGTCAGGAACCTATCCTCATCTAGGATGCCAGTGATACTCCTAGCCCTTAGCCCTTAACATGCAATTGTATAAGTGCAAAAGACAAAAAATGCATTTTATGTTAATAATAAGATACTTTACTTTCTCATGCATATTTGCATTACATCAGTAAAGTATCAACGTTTACATGACTTTATGTGACAAAGAAAGCAAGGATAATGCAAAGTAGCCTGTGGAAAACAAGAGACTAAGAGTGAGAGTCAGTGTATATTAATATTATGCAAGTTAACCTACACAGAATGCAAGACTAAGGCAATTCAGAAATACATGATCTTTAAAAAAATGTACTTACATAGGAATGCTGATAGACTATGCAAGTACGTAGTTCTAAATGATAAAAATAAATTTATAGCAACTCTAGTAGTAAAAATATCATATAGGAGGCTCAGGCAATTAAAATTAAATGCTTAGTAAAAAAAAAAGGAAATGTGGGTAAACACTGTATGGGGTATAAAAAGGTGTGCCTAACAATAAATGGTGCCTATGGGTAGATGCAGGAAGGGGTATAGATAGCCAGTGTATACATCGGATCATTTGCAGAACATTACATAGGCATGTGAAATAACTAAGGAATGGGAAAGGGGTCAGTGATCAAACATAGATGACTTTCACAGTCAGGGTGACACATCCACTGACTGATTTATGTAACCCACAGGAGTACAGGGCTTGTCATGGATCCCTGAGAGAGGCAGTGGCTGAAAATCTTCATGACCCAGGAGATAGAGCTCTTACTACAGGACCTCCATACACACACAGCATGTGCACTGTAGGCAAAGGTGGCATTGGCAAGATGTATATGGAGGAGGTGTGGCAAGGAGTGATACAGATTATAAGCAACCATGGTCACCACTCAGCTCAACCCCACCATTGCATAATGTGATTCCTGACTCCCCACAACCACATTCCAGAGTAAGTGGCTGCTAAATTCACCTTCCATAACCCTGTCTCATAGGACAGTGTTGCTGCCACCTATCATTGTGTTCCTGCCCTCTACATGTGACAATGATTGTGGCCTGCCTACCCTCTTACCCACAGTGTGAAAAGTCCATGCATTGCCTTGCTAGCTTGGTATGGCAGTGCATGCATCATTTTATTCAGTGTTACCTATGCTGTGGCCCAGCTCTGCATCTGTCTCTGCCTCACATATGACACTGTTATTGCCTGTTCATTCCCAGACTATGTACCCTAATGTTCTGCTGCAGGTCCTATTGCTGTGTTGAGACTTGTTGGAATATTTTCCTACTATACTAAATGTCTGAAATGTAGAGGGCAAGTGCGCTTGAGTGAAAGGGGAGTCTACTCTATTCAGACTGTGTGAGTTCACAGTAAGTGCAGAAGACAAGAGGTTCGGAGTAGAAGGGAAGCCTACTCTCTGTGAATCCATACCTAACCAGACTGAGTTTAGAAGAAGATGAAGAAGGAAATTCACTACTAGAAAATTGTTGAATTACTCTGGACAGAATTAGCTCAGCTAAGCTAATGTGTATTCCAGGTATTAGGTTTCTCACAATTGTGTTAATGGAAAAAGTATTGTTTTTTTGCAGAATTAGTTTGAAGAAAGCCACTTCAATGTAGTATATAAAAATCTGTAATAAAAAGAGTGTTTTATAAATTAATTAAAAGCATACTGATTTATGACTGAAGCATGCTAAATATGGTTAGAACACATTTTCTGTTTGATCTAATGACTCCCAACATATGGCATCTGGTGGAAAATGTAGACAGGTTTATTTATTCAATTTTCAGTGGAGGCCCAGGAAGAAACACTCCAGACGCATGTCTTTGTAATGTGGGAGAAAAGCAGAGCACCCCGAGGGAACCCACACAAATGCAAGTAGGACATATAGTCTCCATACAGAAGGAACCCCAGCCAAGAATCGAACCAGAGAATTATTTACTGTGAGGCAACAACAATACCACTGCACCACTTTAATTTATACAGCTGGTAATGAAAATGTATGGAAAGCGGTTCTATCTTATTGACTGGACTTTTAACTGAAGATAGAAGAGTGTAACACCTTCAGAAGTAGAGAACAAGAAAGACTGAAATGTACCAGGCTGTGGTATGCTTATGCTGTTCTAAGAACTAAGTAATTGTACTGGTGAAAAGGCTGTGGGCAGGATTCACGATGGCTTGCATGGAGTCTAAGAGTCGTGTAAGACTCCATGCAGCCATCGCGATCCAGGAACAGCCCGTAATCCCATGTAAGAGACAGCTAAAACGACTCTTACATGGGCAGGGCGTGGATATGCTAATCACCCCACTTGCAGCCGAAAGGCATGCAAATGAGGTAGATTAGCGATCCACGAAGCTGAAACAAGCCCATGTAAGAGTCGTGTTAGTTGCAGAAATGTACTCAGTTGACAACTGAGTACATTACTGCAAATAACACAATGGAGCCATGACAGCTCCAAATAAAGTGTGCAAATGTTGCAGTCAGCATGCCAATGGCCAAATATGTGGCCATTGGCATGGTAACCTGATGCAAACATGAAATAAAATAAATTTTTTTTTTGGAGATCGGCGATGTTTAAACGCAGCGCAGCCCCGCGCAAACGCGCTGCGCTATATAAAACATAAAAATAAAGGTTTGAAACCCACAAATGTGGGTTTTATGTAATGCATGGATTTGCAATGCAGGGACTAGCAGACTAAAAACAACATGGCCACCGTCTAGTGGTTGCTAAGGGGGAAGCTGAGTGTAAGGCATGTAACTAAGCATTAGTAGGCAATCCTATGTAAATGAGTGGTAGGATAGTGAATCACACCGTCACATAGCAAATGAGCACATTCCGTGCAGTGTAAGAGTTAGATAAGGGGGAGTAACAGAGTAGGAGATAGGTGACATCACAGGGGGGAATGTCAGGAAGAAATCAAGCTCATTGGAGCAAAGTGGTATGTGAAAGATGTCAATCACACAGCAGAAAAAGAGGAGTGTCAACAGATAAGCATGGGAAAGTCAAGAAATGGAAGGTGTACACTGTGGTCAACACCAAAGTTTCTTGCTGTACGTGCATGCGCACGTGTGCGCGCTGGGAGGCGCGAATAGGACAGAGTGCGCGCGTGTAAGGCAGAGTAAGCATGTAAGAGCCTGTTTAAAGATCTGTAAACCTGTTTGCACTGGTGTGTGTGCATTTTAATCCGAATAAGCAGATTCTGGTCCGTGTAAGCATGTATGCACGTGTGGTAGCCACTGTGAGCGTGTTTTCGCTGGTATGCGCGCTGCTCCCCCTGAGGAAACAGAGAGGAAAAGGAAGCAGAAGAAATAGTAGGAAACTAGCAGGGAATACTTGTAGAGGTAGCAGGTGAAAACAATTAGAAGCAGGCAATTACACAGGCAGAATACAAGCCCAGCCCAGCACTTAAAACACTGCAAACAGCATTGCAGTATGTTTCTCTCAAGAGACACTGCAAGTCAGAAGTAAGCTAGTAGAAGTGAAAACTGAAAAAGCTGCACTCAGACCAAACATGCTAGGGGCTGCCATAGCTGTCATAAGGAGACATAGGAGACTTGCTGAGGGTGGTGACAATGCAAATGCTGCCAGACAACCGACAGTGAGGAGACGGAGAAGAGTGTACAGGCCCAGGGTCACCTACCAGGGGTTACATGAGCTGGAGATAGTGGAGTGCTATAGAGTGGACAGAGACCTCCTGCAGCAAATTGTTGAGCTGTGCAGGCCACGCCTCACACACAGAACCAACGGGAACCCATCCCATTGGAAACCAAGGTATGTGTTGGCCTAAGAATACTAGCAACAAGTACCTTCCAGAGACCAACTGGTGATATGATGGGGATATCACAGGCATCAGCCTCCAGGGTACTGCACCAGTTCCTGGATGCCATGTCAGCACATGCCAGTGATCATGTATATTTCCCCAATGCCCGTGAGGTATTGGCCAGCAATATGCGTCTCTTCCAGCAAATAGTGGAATACCCTGAGGTAGTGGGTGCAATAGACTGCACGCACATACGCATCAAAGCACCAGCCAGTGAGCGAGGTAGGGCCTACATTAACCGCAAGGGCTTCCCCTTCATCAACTGCCAGGTTGTGTGTGATGCCCAGGGCATAATAATGAATGTGTGTGCTGGCTGCCCTGGGAGCTACCATGATTCCCATATCTGGCATTTGACGCAGCTGTACCAGACATTTGCCAATGGGGACATCCCACATGGTCACCTAGTGGGGGATGCAGGTTATGCACTGGAGCCATGGCTGATGACACCCATCAGAAAGGCACACACACCTGAACAGGAACACCATAATGAGGCACACGCACAAACACGTAATGCAATAGAACGTGTGTTTGGGCTGCTCAAGTCACGGTTCCAGTGCCTGGACACATCTGGTGGAGCCTTGCAGTACTCACCAACTACATGTACCCAAATTGTCATGGTATGTGCTATGCTACATAATATGATCCTGTGAAAACAGCTGCAGCAGGACCAGCATAGGGCCGGGACAAACAGCCCCCCACCATTACCAAGGCCATCACAGGCAGAGCGTGACTCGGAGGAGGAACAACCTGAACCTGCCCCAGTAGGCAGAAGGAGGCATGCCCAGTATGCCCTGGCCTTGACAAAGAGGCAATGCATAGCACATACACTGGCTCAGTAGGAACCCTGGGAATGATACCCCTCTCTGACTCACTCATATAGTAACAGGGATGCCTAACATGACACAACCTGCTCTCAAACATGTACAGGGAGTGTAGTATGTGCATCCGACAGAGGCAGCCCTGCAGCACCACCTGAGGCATGATTGCCATGTGTTAAGCAATGTAACACCATCTAGTATATGCAAACATGAAGACCCAACCTAACATCTCACCCTCACCAAGCATGATGCCACACTATGAAGACAACAAGATCAAGTACAATAATTGGCTGAGGTATTGCTGTTAGCAAGGGGGAACACATGGATGACAGCCTGGGCTGATATGCCGAGCAAGACATGATGCCCCACCTGCTAGGGATGGCACGCACCCAGCACACCTGGCTGTATAGATACTGGCAAAGGCTGTTGTCACTCCCACTGTGCCTGGAATAGTTAAGTCTAGAAACACAAACCCACCACCATAGGTAGCACAAAGGATAATAACCTGGACGTAATGCTACCCAACGCCAGAAGTCTAACCTGCAAGGTGCATGCAGAACAAACCCACCACAGCATGGAGAATGGTAATATGTGTTCTGTAACAGAAACCTGGGCAAGGCACAGAAGAGCACCCTAATACTATCAGGTTATGCCTCATACCATGCTCTACAGCTCCAAAACATGGACCACATGACAATAGGAGTGTGGCTACTAGTAATTATCAAGAATAACCACACCCCAGGTTGGTACCACAGCAAGAAGCAGCATGGACTATCCACGGGGAAGTAACACTGTCTCAAACTGTGTACCTGTTTGAAGCCTGCTACAGACCTGACACACAAACCCAGGTACCCCAGCCAGCCATCCTGAAGACACTTCAGAGTATGAATGTCTCAACAAATACCAAACAAGGCACACACAAAATATGACATAGGTGGCAATCCATTATGTATGGAAGAAGTAATCATGGACCTAGGGACACAAGTGGACGTTAACCTGTCATGTGACACTCACATTGCCAAGGTGGCCAGGAAGACCTGCTATATTTCCCACCGTAATATGGAAGGATGCACATGTAGAGCTACAGAGGTCACTGTGCCCCCATACCCTCCCTTTATCAGGCCCATACGTGACAACTATGCCCCAGTTCGGATGTACCTTACCGTACACATGCAGCAGTCAGAAAGACCCCAAATGTACCCCATCAAAAGGATAAAGGGTCCAAACATTGGACATCTGCAGCCTGGCTGAAAACACCACAGCCCAATTCAGAAGCATACTGCACAGTCAGAGGTGATGTATGCCTGATGTACAAGGCCATGTCCAATCCAGAATGAATGGACATGCTCCACTGCAGAAACCCCAAATCCAGCAGACACACCACAGTGAGATATCTGAACCTCTACACATAGATTAATAGGATGTGCTGGAGGGACAGATCCATAACCCAGAGGCTCAGGACATTCTGGAACAGAATCCCAGTCCAGGATAGGCTGAGCTCCACACACAAACTCAACAAGAGAAATCCGGTGAAGTGCATGGGAGATAGTAGGTGTACACTGGGGGCCATCCCTGTGTCACATCTAGGAAAGTAAACCCTACGTGGGCATAATATGCACATTGCAAGGGGTGTTGAGACCCACACACAGTCTGTCCATGCTCAAACAAGACCAGGGCAGATAGCCTAGTATGAACCTATGAACCTATGATGATACAAATTGTGCAGGACACAAAGGATTATCACACAGCTGTCCTACCTGATGGTAGGAACCATGATGATAATCCACAGATATGCTCTGCAGCACTCTAATATCATAAACAATACACCAAACCCACACACATTGCCAACAGCCTACCAAACAGATTCCTTCCAACATCCCCTCCAGCACCTAACTGCCAAATATCTATCCCAGGAGAGTGCTGCCCCCCCCCCGACATTGCAGATGCTGAGGTAACAGCCAGCATCCACAAAGCACAGCACACAGCATCAATGGTACCAGATGGTGTCCTGGGTTTTGTCCAACAAGTACTGTAAGAAGAATGGAACAGCAAATATCATTACTGTGCACTATCAGTCCTACCACAGGATATGTACCCAAAGAGCAGTGTACAGCAACAGTGGTCCCACACCACAAAGGGGGTGCCTGAATGGATACTGCAAACTATCACCCCTCAACCCCGACTATCTAGGTTGGCATAGTAATGGAGAGGATGATCATGGATCCCATGAATAATGAGATTGGGTACCTACAGACATTGGACCCTACCCAGTGTGGCTGTCATAGGGCAGATCCTGCCCTGTACACATGTCTGACTCATATGAAACATGCACCAAGCCCAGTGATGTGGGGAATGTTGATCACACAGCCTATCTGGACCTTGCTAAACCCTTCCATACAATACCCTAGTTGGCAGTACAGATAAGCTCACCAGCCTAACTATAAACCCCTATGCAAGTAGATGGGTTGCAAACCAGCTCAAGGACAGGACTGACCTGGCAGACATGCTGTAGCCATGGTAAACTGCAAACCAGGTACAACTGGCATCCCACAAGGCATGGTCCTGGGACCTCTCTTGTATGCTATATATGTCACATAGGTACAGGCCAACATGGACGGACTCTGTCTGAACAGGTTTGCAGAGGACTACAATCTGGCCACCATATCGGACCCTCCAGCTGACCCAAGCAACCTACAAAAGGCACACATAGAAACACACAAGTGGTGCCACAGCCATGTCAACAAGCAAAATGCAGAATAGTGTATAGTCAACCCCTGTGGAAACACAGTACATAGCAAGAAATTACCACATAGGTGTTAACCCAGTAAGTACATCAGGAGAAATAACAGACCTGGGGACACAAGGTGATAGATATCCTGCATGTGACAACCATGTGTCTGTAGTGGTTACAGAAACATACCATATACCCACCTAATCATGAAGGTAAGCACAGCTTGGTTAGAATATGGCAATGTGCCTCTCCAGTCATCCATCAGCAGCCCCACAATTGTGTACAATGGCCCTTCAGGGATGTACCATAGCAGACACCTGCAGCAATTGGAAAGACCACACAAATACCCCACCAGGATGATCACAGAGCTGTAACAGATGTCATGTGTCGCCTGAGTAAAGAAACTGCAGCTCCACACAGTGCCATACTACCTGGCTGGAGGTGAACTGTGCCTGATGTATAGAGCCATGACCAACCTGGTATCAATGGACATTTGGCACTATGTAAACACTGAATGCTGGTGACCTATGCAGCTGACAGGCCTGAACCCCAGCACAGACATAAACAGGACATGCTGTACCGATTGGTCCATAACCCAGAAGCTCACTCCACTCATGACTAAACTCCCACTACAGGATATCCAGGGAGTCCCTCAGTGACTGTCATCCAGAGGAATCATGATGACTGGATGGGAGATGGTAGGTGTACCCTGGATATCACCTGTATGTCACGGGTAGACAGAGGCACAGCACACTAACCGTGACATATGTCATGGCAAACACCAGTAAATGTGTGTTGAAGGACAAACACTCTCGAACTAGCATTACAAATGGACTAGGGCACATGGACATTGTTTGTCACTGTCCACACAAGTTGTGGAATACATTAACAATGTCGGATAATCATGTACTATGCTGTCCATATCTGAACAAAATGGAACATGGTCATATCTGCACAACTGGCCCTCAACCAATCTGGTGTGCTCACTATAAATATTACAAGGAGTGATAGGACTGCAACCGATTATACTGTCCACCACAGTGAAAGTACTGGACAAGTGCACTATACGACAATACAACTGTTTGGTCAGCAGGAAAGGATGATGACAACTGTATGCAAACTATCCCATGGCAACCCTGCAGGCACAGCATAATGCCTGTTAGGTTCAGACACAAAGCAGTTGGGCAGTAAGAACACAACCTGATGTCCAACACTCAACTGTACATGTGATGTATAGATGGCGTCCACACACAAACACAAATGTGGTGGTCCACAAATCCCAACATAAAGAAAGGTCACACTGGGCATGCTCGCACACTTAGATAAATGAGATGTGGCAGTCAAGAAGCCATACAAACTGCGAACTGGGCATGCTCACACACTTAGGCCATACCACAGTTCAGCAGTTGCACACACATATCTGGCATTTCTATGTGTTAACACAGGAACCTCCCACAATACAGACATCTGCCCAGTGCACACAGTGAAGTTACAACAGAGACATAAGTAAAGTACTGGATCACACTCATATGCAAACATCTCCCACAGTACACACGTTGTTTATAGAGATAGGGAAGGCTATGGCGATAAAGACCCACAAACAGTATATGAGCAACAGATACTTGCATCTGACAGGTAAACATATGGCCGTAGAGTGCAATACCTGGCTGTTGTCCCTAGGGAATACGGAAGGCTATCCACAGTGTATTTGGCATTTGCCTCCACAGTACAGTAGGTCACTGTGCCTGTGCAAAGTTAATGCATAGATATGCTCTCCCCTGTACTGATGGATAGTCACAGATGTACATACCTCTTCATCCATAATGAAGTCAGCACACTCTACATATGTCAGGAGCAGGAAGTATACCCAATAATGTGAATAGTGCACTCCTCTACTGCATCTATAACAAGTGTCATACCATAGTTAGGTAGGGATTTGAGTCTTGCAAGTGCTCAGTGTGTGTGTGAATGTGTGTGAGGGAGTAGTGTGTGCAATTCCATGTGTATGAGAAATGTCCCTTTTGGCAACTAGTACTACACAACACATGCTGCATAATCCACTGTCTAAACACTGATGATGTCAGCATCCTATAAGTACAGCAGGGGAAAGCAATCCCCCCCAGTAATGCAAGTAGCGCATTCTGCTAATGCGTCTCTTAAAGTGTCATAACATAGTTAGGTAGGGGTTTGAATCCTGCAAGTGCCCAGTATGTGTGTGGGAGAGTAGTGTGTGTGTGGGAGAGTAGTGTGTGCAATTCCATGTATATGAGAAATGTCCCTTTTGGCAACTAGTACTACACAACACATGCTGCATATTCCACTGTCTAAACACTGATGATGTCAGCACCCTATAAGTACAGCAGGGGAAATCAATCCCCCCAGTAATGCAAGTAGCACTGTCTGCTAATGTGTCTCTCACAAGTGTCATAACATAATTAGGTTGGGGTTTGAATCCTGCAAGTGTCCAGTGTGTGTATGAATGTGTGTGAGAGAGTAAGGTGTGCAATTCCATGTGTATGCGAAATGTCCCTTTTGGCAACTAATACTACACAACACATGCTGCATATTCCACTGTCTAAACACTGATGATGTCAGCACCCTATAAGTACAGCAATGGAAAGCAATGCCCTCAGTAATGCAAGTAGTGCGCTCTGCTAATGCGTCTCTCATAAGTGTCATAACATAGTTAGGTAGGGGTTTGACTCCTGCAAGTGTCCAATGTGTGTGTGAATGCGTGTGGGGGAGTAGTGTGTGTAATTCCATGTGTACGAGAAATGTCCCTTTTGGCAACTAGTACTACACAACACATGCTGCATATTCCACTCTCTAAACACTGATGATGTCAGCACCCTATAAGTACAGCAGGAGAAAACAATCCCCCTAGTAATGCAAGTACCGCACTCTGCTAATGCATCTATCACAAGTGTCATAACATAGTTAGGTAGGGGTTTGAATCCTGCAAATGCCCAGTATGTGTGTGGGGAAATAGTGTGTGTAATTCCATGTGTATGAAAAATGTCCCTTTTGGCAACTAGTACTACACAATACATGCTACATATTCCACTGTCTAAACACTGATGATGTCAGCACCCTATAAGTACAGCAGGAGAAAGCAATCCCCCCAGTAATGCAAATAGCATGCTCTGCTAATGCGTTTCTCACAAGTGTCATAACATAGTTAGGTAGGGATTTGAATCCTACAAATGCCATGTGTATTTTTGTCACACAGTTTGTCCATGTGTGTGGGGTGTTGTTCCCAATATTGCACGACATACATTATATTAGTAATGTCAATGCACACATGATGCATGTGTGTGCCACCTACACATATGTACCTGTGAACTGCAAGAGTTCCCATGTCCAAAGCCTGCCTCATGTGAATACATGGAATATGCATCAGACAACTGTATGACTGTGGTGTTCTGTGCAGGGGCTGCATGTGGTATGTGACTATACAGTGTGGGTTGTAGATGGTGTCATCCCACCAGCGAGGGATACATGATTGGTCTGGAGCATATAGTCCACATGTTGGTGATGAACAGGTGCAGCATGCTGTCACCACTTGTGGGAGTGGTAACAGGTTGTTCCATAGCAATGCAGGGAATGAATGATAGGAACCCTTCAGATAGGGTCTTGCAACTAGAATAATGCTCACACTGTATGTTAGGGTAGTTGCAGTACAACCATATAATGGTGTGTGTAGAGACCATCATATTCCCAGTGTTGTCAGGAAGGCCAAGTGGGTTTCCTGGGTATGGGAGTGTGGTGTGTGCCAGGCTATGACCCTGAAGGCAGTCTAACCCACTGTGTGTTGCACATGGAGAGGATCTGATGCTTTGTGCAGGGCCACCAACCTGGGGGTGAGTGTATCTGAGGTACCTTTGGATACACCCCCCCTGTTCTGGTTTGGTGCATGTATAGGGGATGACAAGCATGGTATCAGGAATGACCTGGCACTGATGGTGTGCACCTGGGAGCCTTGTGCCAGGAGTCTCTTACTGCATGGATATTGCTGTACCCCATGCTAAGGACAGTTTCCACTGCATGCATCTTGAGGTTTACATTGCTGCTGTTGAGTAGCATTGCTATTAGTGTCCCATCCCGTGTGATACCTGTGTAGGTGGCTATGTAATGTCAGCCTTGCATACAAAGGCACTATGTGTGTAGCAACAGCCTCTGCCAATATACAACGGCCCATGGGTGACAGGTGCAAGCTGTCCCAAGCAAAGCAATGTGGCATGTCCAGCATGTAATCCCACACTGACAGGCATTGGATCCCCTTTGAATGTCACTGAAAGATACGTTAATTGCAGAAACTGATGATCCTGTCTACATATTGTGGCAGCATTCATGGTGAGGGTGAGATGCTACTCAAGGCCAGGGTCAAACCAGCCTGTGCCACAAGCTCAGAGAGCCCCTCTATGTCCCCTAACATGTAGTCCAGGGAGGTGCATCAGAGGTCATACACACTGGCACAGACAATGACTGGGTCATACTTCTACATGCCTTGGAGTGACCGGTATGCTTGTGTTATGTGGTGGATCATAGTGCCCGATGGGCAGCTCAGCGTGACCGTCACTTTGTTCAGCCTGGGAGCAGGACCTCAGTGTATGTGACGATAGAGGTACCTCATACAACTGTAGCAGGTGTGTTGTCTAGCCGTATGGCCTGTGACTGTTTGGCACACAGGCTTTGTGAGCTATGTGTTGCATGTGCTCTGCTCTGGCTTAACGTTTGCTTGTGTGTCTGCTTTGCAGGTGTCAGCTGCTCAGGCAGGATGCTATTCTGAGAGCTCAATAATGTACCTGTGTGTTTCTGTGTTTGGATTGTGGTCGTGGCAGGTCTATGGGAGACTGGTACTGTATTCACTGTAATATCCAATTCCACCTGATAGGGAATGCCAGTGCTGTGTAAACAGAGCTTAGCCCCCAGTTTGCCTATGTGGTTGCATCTCTCACATGTGTTGTACGTGTATGGGAAGGGGAGAGGGTTGTCTGTGTACATGAGGTAGCTGTAACATTGCCACATGACTCACAGATTCACCAACTGGACCTGAGAGTAGATCGACAGGTGACCTTTGCACATGCTACCATAGCATTGTGACTCCCATACTAAGTAACGACACATAGGGCCAATGGGGAACAAGGTACTCAAGGTGATTATGTGAGGGTGTAGTGCTCCTGATTTGTTAGTGCTGGCATATATGAATGCTGTCTTGAGCAAATGTGAGGTAAGTCATATGCAATGTGTTACAGGCAAGCTACATGCAAACAGGACAAACAGTGACGTTCTGTCAAGTGACACATGGACATCAGTACAGTAAGCAACACAGATGTCACTAGGGATCCACAGAGGCACTGTATATCTTCACTGCAGGTGGAATCAGTGTTTCAGGAACATAACAGGCAAACATGCATACAAACAAAGCTACAGTCAGCAGGCCTGTATGTAGACTATGCTACAACAAACAAGGTGTACGACTTCCAGTAGGTAACAGTGCATATATGCAGGCACTATAAGCCAGTACCCAGACATTCCCAGGTTAGACGAGCTGGGTCCAGCCGCACCCCACACAAGTGTATAGACCACGTACTTTTGTAATGTTGAATAACTGGCCTGATACCCAAGTGCTCATACCTGTAATAATACACATGTCAAATAACAGACACTGAGCCCTCACTCAGCAGTTCCAGACTTAGTATGAAGTATGCTACCTGTCCTGGCACCACAGTATCCTTGACATGTATGGACACTCTCCCTCCTGTCATAGATAGTTCTGTGTTTTGGTGCTGTTATGCATGGTATGAGGTGTGACCTTGTAGTGCTAGTGTGCTCTTGTGAGCCTTGAACCTGTTGTGTAGTACTGCACAGATATGCATTGCAGTCGTGTGTGGACAGCATGCAACTTGCAGTTGACATGGCCATCATTAAGTATCAATATGTACATTGTTGTATCCCCTGTGCTACCTATGTAGGTGGCCATCCCTTCACAGCCTCACCACCAGTATGCAAAGATGTGCAGACAGAACACTGCGGTAATTACTATGGGTGTACAAAACAATACAATGACATTCATACTGTAACTGCATCAGGCTTGCTGGTATATACCCACAATGCTATCATTACACTGTACTGTTGTCAACATCATACTATTAATTACAATATGTCTATATACTCACCCTGTGCATCAGCACCATGTTAACCTGTTCCTGCACCGATTTTACAGATTGCAGGAGGTGGCACAGTTTCATCATATGCACAGGGTGTGTACCTGGTATGCCTGAGTCTGCCACTGATACAACCAATTGACATGTCTGTGTGTGTGTGTTGGTGAGGGACAGCAGTACAAGATGGGGCAATGTTGATGCAGTGTGTGCGTGTATGCGGTAGCCCTAGGTGTTATCACTTTGCATGTGTGTATGAATGCAAACATTCCCACCTCATGGCTGCCATATACAGGTGTTAGTGGACAGCCGCAGACTGTACCTGCCAGGTGATACAGATCACTGTCTGTGGCCACGGACACGGTACCTGTGCCTGGCAGGGGTGCTACAGACTGTATCAGGTACTAAGCCAGACTGGGTACTGTCATCAGAAGCAGGTGTTTGTTGACTGGAGACAGGTCCCTGTTGGGACTGTCCAGCACCATGTGCACGTGGTCTCCTGTGGCGGTCCGATGACAGCACAGACCCAGCATTGCTGGGGCTGCTGCTGGCACTATGTGAGCGGCCGCCGCCCTGTTGTCGTCCACGCCGGCTGCCAGCTGCTGCTGTTGCTGGCATACAGCCACGTCGATGCCACAACCGTCCACCATTGCCCTGGCTCATGGACATATAGTTGTGGAACAGATCTAATGTGTCCCCCCAATGTCTGTCAATGACCTCGGTGAAGTTGCGGATGACAGCCGCAACATCACGCATACTGTCACTCATGGCTGTGCGACATGCTCTCAGCTCCCTCAGACCCTGTCTGGTGTACCATTCCATATGTGACTGTGCCTGCATTACAGCCCGAAACATAGCTGGGGTTGAAAGACCTCTGTGGGCACGTCTGACAGGGGCGGCATGCCCATGGATGCTCCCACGAAAACCCATGGACGTCTGCCTGTGTGGTACCATGTCAGGACCCTGGCCATGGCTGCAGTGTGGGGATGCATGTGCCACCGGTACCACATTACCCTGGTCAATGCCCACTGTATCCTGTCCATCACCTAGGGACATTGGTGACAAAGGATGTATTGGCAGGATGACTGTGTGCATTGATGGGGTCGATAGCTGTGTAGTGTCAATTGGCTGACCAATGATGGACCCTGGCACGCATACCTGTGCCATTACACAGGTATCATCATTATCACTATCCACAGCAGCTGATTCAGGTTCCCTGCTGCACGACACCAGAGCAGCACCAGAACCTGTGGGAGTAAGACAGGAAACACAGTTTACAATGTGTACACAATGCCACCACTGATGCACACATGCACACATGGGCACATGCACACATGCACACATGGGCACATGCACACATGCACACATGGGCACATGCACACATGGGCACATGCACACATGCACACATGGGCACATGCACACATGGGCACATGCACACATGCACACATGTGAACATGGGCACATGCACACATGCGCACATGGGCACATGCACACATGCACACATGGGCACATGCACACATGCGCACATGTGCACATGCACACACATGCACACACACATGCACATGCACACATGCACATGCACACATGCACACATGCACACATGGGCACATGCACACATGCACACATGGACACATGCACACATGGGCACATGCACACATGCACACATGCACACATGGGCACATGCACACATGGGCACATGCACACATGCACACATGGGCACATGCACACATGCACACATGCACACACCTCAGTATATGAGATATCAACCCACAGACACAAACACACCTGCAATCAAACACATAGCACTACTGCTTCAGCCTATTATTACTATTAGTATACAGAGTATTGAAGGTAATGGTATTACACACTCACCAGCATGGATAGGCTGCCTTGCTGTTACACCAGAGGGACCTGCAGAAAAGAGACATTTGTCTTCAGTGGGCACAACTGTGCCATTGATACTGTGGGCATGATACAGTTCAGTAGTGCAACAGTTAGCTTCCACAGGTGTACTGCAGATAATGAGGATATCACTAATGCACAATAATTACCAAGATTACAGCTACAAAATGAGGACACACCTCACACATGCATAACCTAACAGTGTACAGAATGGTCAACTATACACATGGCATGTTACCTGCACGCTCTGTGTCCTGCTGCTGTGTGGCTCCAGCCTCCATCATTACATATGTATGCTGTTGTTGTTGCTGCTGTGCTGGAGCCACAACACTCAGGAGTAGTCCCTCCAGTCTGGTGAGGGGGGGATGTCTAGCTACCCCACCACCTGTGGCAAGCTGCTACCTGTGGATATCCGATGCATGCTGACAGACATTTCTAATTAAATCACTGCAGTGATGGCGTACCTGTTCATATGTCCAGTTATGTGTGCCTATGTCATTTACCCGATGGACCAGGTCTTGCCACAGTGCAGCCCTCTCCTGCTGGTTCTGGCTGGTGCGGGAAAAGAGTACAGCAAAATCCAGCACCAGGCTCTGGTGTATATCCTCCTCCTCTGCAGCGGAGTAGACAGGGTTCCGCTGGTGAACCATGGCCCTGAAAAGGAGAAGGAAAATATGTCAGCAATATCTGTCAGCAAACTATAGCACACATAATACACATAATACTCAACTGCAGTGATATAACTTAGGCACCATATATAGCATCTGTCTGTCTATTGGGGGATACACATGTACATGACCAGATATCAGTGCTCATCCGACAACTGTGCAACAGTACCTGGCACACTCCATACGACAGACTAGTATACTGCAGCAGTCAACACACTGTTTCAGGTACAATACACAACCTCACACTGGGGGTTTGTATCAAGGTATTGTATGGGGAACATCATCAGCCCATGCACTGCACACAATGCACATTACATATTTCACTGGTAATGCACACTACTCTTACTTGCCATAACCCTACCTACACCACAGTGACATACAGGGTAACACAGCACAACATATGGCAATGTAGTATGTTTTGATCGCAATACCTCACACACCTGTCTCTGGCCACACACCAAGGACACACACTACCATGACAGACAGACAGTCATGGCGAGCAATCACACCAGTACACAACATGCACCCAGTCACTAGCACACTCATTCCACCTCACATATTCCATTTGCAATGTGTTCATGGGTGTGCATGGTGTCCTAGGTAGGTAGTGTGCTTTTGGCCCTGGACCTACAGCAGCATACTGTTATGCTACCCTGCCCCTTGTGACACATGTGTTATGATCGTACCTGCTCCTTACAAACAGTTAAACAGGGTGACTCATATGGCATATTACCTATCTGCATAACATTCAGCAGGGGTATGTCTGACATCTACTCATGGGGAGCCTTGCTTCTTAATTCTGTGTGGTCTACTACAGGGTATGTCATATCTGTGGGTAGGGTCCTGTACCTCCACCATGTGCTCTATACTGCAGTGACAAGGATGACAGACATAGGTAATTTGTGTTGTGGATGTTGGAGGTGTTACCATGGTTGTTAGACAACTGTCATGGGTGTGACCGAACTATGTATATCCAGCAGTGGTAACCTCTATGTAGGTAGTCTCTGTGCGCTCTGTGGTGTTTGAGTGCATTGACACAGTTACTTGCATATGTCTGTGTCCTTCTCCATATCTGTAGCTGTCATGGGAGGTACATACCATGTAGGACATTGTGGGGTGTGGAGGGGTACAGTGACCTACATGTCCATAGCTGACACACCATGTCCCCTGACACATTCCATGTGCAGGTATTACAGGACTAGTGTGCCACTGTGTATATCGATGTGGAGCCTATTGTACACTTGTTGACCCTGTTCCCCCCTGACACATGCAGTGGTGGGCAGGCATGTACATATGTGGTGGTTACTGGTGTCAGTGTTTTTGAATGGGGTATGGTACTCCAGTATCCACACTGATGTTCACTCCATGCCTGTGACACCAGGAACCTGTTGCAAGACATCTGCACACATGTGCCTCACACAGTCTATATATGTATATATATATATATATATATATATATATATATATATATATATATATATATATATATATAGTGATATATTTATATCTGTATATGGATATATATCTGTTTGTATATATGTATATAAAATATGTATATATAGATGTAGATATATACATATAGATGTGGGGAGAGAGGGGGAGAGAGTGACAGAGAGACACAGGGTGAGTGTGAGTGTGAGGGGGTGGGACAGAGAGTGAGAGATAGTCATATACAGACATATCTGTTGTCAGTCAGATCTATCTGTATATGTATAAGTCTCTACAGATATCTATATATGTATGTGTGTATTACATATATCTGTACATATTCTACCAATCTCGATGTCTGTGCTGTAAGTGAGAACCTGGTTCAAGGCTCCTGAGAGCACACCAGCGGTACCAGGCTATACCCCGTATCATGCGTTTTGGCCCCAGGACTCGGGACAAAACAAAAGGGAGGGTGTGTCCATATTCATGGAGGACACACACACCTCCAGGTTAGTGGCAACACATGAAGCATCACAGACCATCCAGGTGCAGATAACCATAGGCAAACCTGCTATACAACTGGTAGCGTGTTACAGACCACCCTCCCAATCTCAGGGACCACAGTCAGCCTTCCTGTAGACATTGGAGGATATGAATGTCCCACCAAACACCATCATATTGGGATACTGCGACTACCCCAACATACACTGGGTGCATTATTCTACCCCAAACACCCTAGCCCAAAGGTTCCCAGAATTCACTATGTCAAATGCAATGGAACAGCTAGTCACCTCTTCCACAACAGGATATAATATACTAGACCTGATCATCACAAACATGGGGACAATGTGCTACATACTGGAAGTATACCCCTCACTAGTCACATCTGACCACAGACTAATCCCTCTGGATATACATATCCCACCTCCCCCACAACACAAAAGACTACAGTGGGAAACCTCTCACATTCTGACTTTACACTTCTTATAACTGAGTTGGTATACTTAATGCCCACTGGGCCAGTGTAATCCACTTCCCACAATGCAGACACCTTCACATATGCTTTCTACAGACATCTCCAAGAATGCATGGATCATGCAATCACAAATGAAACCATGACCCTCTCCACCAAGGGCAGGCATCCTGTCTGGTGGACCCCAGCATTGAACAAATTGTATAACAACAGAAGGTAGCTACTGCACGGCAGAGAATACTTCCATAGAGCTACGGCATCTCTGATCAGAAGTAGTAGAAAGATACGTTTTGTCGTACAAACATGCAAGGCCAACAATGAGAGGAACATTGCTATGGTCACTACAGATAACCACAAGGCCTTCCTCTGCTATGTTACACACCTGGGTGGGAACCCTCAGTTGTGTTCACAGTTAGTTCACAGTGACAAACGCTACACTGAACACACAGATAATGCCAATAGTCTGGCAGACAGGTTCAGTGCAGGTTTCTCCCCTCCCTCACCCACACATGTGGAATTACTTATCCCAGCTGACTGTAACCTCCCTGTCATCTCAGATGTCCAGCTGGGAACCACCCTCAGTGGAGCTGTAAACACAGCATAAATGGGACCCAACGGTATTGCAGGTTGCATGCTACATGAACTGCAAGAGGAGCTACACATGCACATTACATGCTATTCAGCCATAGCCTCACTACAGCATATGTACCTGGACACTAGCAAACAGCAACAGTAGTCCCACTCCACACAGGAGGCACCTCTACAGACCCTGGTAACTACCGCCCCATAAGCTTAACCAGCCTGGTCTGCAACACTATGGAAAGGATCATTATGGTACCCATACACAGAGACATTGGGGACTTAGACACTTGATCCCACCCAGTTTGGCTTTGTAGAGGGCAGATCCTGCCTTATGAACCTGGTTGACCTTTTCAAATCAGTCACTAGAGCCATTGATGAAGGCACAGCGGTCCATACAGCCTACCTGGACTTGCCTACGGCATTCGACACAATACCGCACTCTGGCATCATAGACATGATCAACAGCTGAAATGTAAATCCATATGTCACATGATGGGTTGCAAACCAGCTAACGGATAGAAACCCTACAGTCAAACTCACTGGTGCCATGTCAGACTCAGAACCAGTCACATGTGGTGTCCCACAGGGCTCTGTCCTGGGACTGCTCATGTTCGGCATATCATTCTCAGATGTGGAAGCAGACATGAGAGGGTAGTGGCTGACAATGTTCAAAGATGACTGCATACTAGGCGCCATAGGCAATACACCTGCTGACACATACATCCTACTGACAGGCCTCACGGACACCAACAACTGGTGCTGGAGTCATGGCCTTACACTGCATACCACGTAATGTATACTCATACCCTTTTGGACAGACAAGGTACCTACATATTATCACATAGACAATAACCTACTGAGTACAGACAAAGTAATCGGAGACCTGGTGACACTGTTCAATGCTGACCTCTCATTTGACACCCACATTGCCAAAGTGGTTGGATGGACTTCCTACCTTGCCCACCTTATCATGAAGGGATTCACATCCACATCAAAAGGGGTCATTGTACCCCTATACTCCTCCCTTATCAGGCCCATGACTGTGTACTATGCCCCATTTGGTATGTACCTCACCTGGCACTTGCAACAGCTAGGGGGACCCCATAAGTACATCACCAGGAGGATCAAGGGTCTGCAACAACTGTCATATGCTGCCAGACTAACATAACTCATGCTCTATTCCATAGCATACTGCCTACATAGGGGTGATCTGTGCCTGATGTAGTAGGCCATGTCCAGTCTGGTAGTGATGGACATGTTCCACCTCATACAATCCAAATCCATCAGAAGCACGACAGCTACAGATTTAAACCTCAGCACACATATGAATAGGACATACTGTAGGAACAGATCCATCACTAAGAGGCTTCCCATACTGTGGAACGGGATCCCAGTTCATGTTAGGCAGAGACCCTCACTGACACTCTTCATGTGCATTCTTGACAAGTGGATGGGAGATCATAGGTTTACAGCAGGGGTCTTCTCTGTGTCACTACTAGACAGAGGCACAGTAAACTAATGCTATTATGTAGGGGGGTCTTCACTGTGTCACTACTATATAGAGGCGTAAGTTTCTAAATCTATTCTATACACTGTCTGAAGATAGCCTAGTACTAAACTATGACACTGTGAAACTATATATGTCTATGTATTTCTACATCCCTCTCTATCTATGTATACACATATGCATATTATATATATATATATATATATATATATATATATATATATATATATATACATATATAGATATACATACATACCTATACACGTTATATGTATATATATATATATATATATATATATATATATATATATATATATATATATATATATATACTCCTTTTTAGTTCCACATATGTATTCACACAGTAACGTACTGCTGAACATCCATTACTGTACAACCTACTTGTACATTGCACTACAACCTACATTGCTATGTGCACATAGCTACCATCACATACATATGTATGTGGAGCCTTCAGTGACAGTTTCAGTATGTCCCCGGTCCTATGCACATCTTCATATACATAGATACAGACCAATAACACATCTGAAGGGTTCACAGTATGGAGAGTATTATAGTAGTACTTTACATTACCTGTGTTTGTTGCAGCTGTTTGTGTAGGCTTGCAGTTGCTTGGCCTGCTGTCAGCCTCTGCTTTGTTGTTTCAGGTTTTTTTTTTCTTTCTCTTTCTTTTTCTCTCTCTCTCTCTCTCTCTCTCTCTCTCTCTCTCTCTCTCTCTCTCTCTACCTCCAGCGGGTGCAATGGCAGTATTGCATGTGTGGACTGGGAGTACAGGATGCTTTTGTAGGTATCTGCACATGTCCATGTGATGGCCTCTGCACCAATTGTTAGCCAGCATTTACTAATTGCATGCAGCCTGTTGTGAAGTGATTGCAGTTCTCACTGTGATTACAGGACTGTGCTATAAAAAGGTTTGTTAGGTAGGCGTAGCCCTTTCAGATTATCAGGGTGGGGACCATGCTGGTTTGCTGTGGACACTGTTCTGTGAGTGTAAGGGTTGGTATGTCTCTCATATTTCAGGCTGTGTTGTAGACACTGCAATGCATGTTGTTCTGTAAGCTGAGTATTCCTTCCTCCAGTGTCCTGTTCTCCGTGTGTATGTAAACTGACACCTACGACTAGTAATACTGTGTATATGGGTGTGTGTGCTTTCCTGTGGAGATTGTGGTGTAACTGGTATATAGCAGTGGCTCTTGCAATCTGTTGCTATGGCTGCAATATTTGGCCTTTACATTCACTCGTTGTATGCCTGCTAGGTGTCTTTCCTGTAATGTGCTGCTATGGCTTTGCTATTTTCCATTTACATTCACAGCTTGTAATGCTTGCTAAATCTGTTTGGCCAGCAATTCCCTATGTGTTTGTTGTGGTAGGGTGTTGCTGCATGCAGTGTGGTCTGGCCATGGTGTGGGCCTTGACACTTACAGGGGTATTTGATCATGCTGCTGAGCAGGCCTCAGATACTCTCCGGTGCATCTTTTATCAGCCTCATGGAATGGTACATAGCAGTGGGTTACTCCAATGACATATTCTGATACTCTGCAGTTGTGACTATGGGTTATTTCAAGCATATGTATTAGTACACCATTTGTGCCGTGCAGGTGGTGCATACCTTCAGTCAGTCATAGTTACCATTGCATGTGTAGTTACACCTTTCTGCCTACTGTTAGTACATTTGACAGGGTGTCAGTGGGGCACAGTTTACATTTGTTTTCACATCAGGGACATCCCTGTAACTCAGTCACAGTTGCTATGTCTGATCTCATAACTATTCAACTATAGCAGTGTTTATCCTGCTCTGAGTATGTCTGTGGCTTGCCAGATGCTACTGTGACATTATTACCTAGTAGCTACCAACTAGCATGACTGTTTCTCAGCACACAGTACTATTTTACAAATCCACTAGAATTGACAGTAAATATACATGACATGCTTTGTGTACTAGACTTGCTATATTCCCTTTACATTAATTCCTACTATTTTATGATATATTTCTTTCAGCACAATGCTCTTGTATAGCAGTCATGGCTTAGTGGTAAGTCATGCAGACTAGTGTTTCCAAGGTCCTGGGTTTGAGACTGAGGGAGGTATTTTATTTTGCTGCTGAGAAATCTACAGGCCTTGTCATTCAGAGTGACTAAGGCACTTTTAAGCAGTTGTAAGCGGGTTAGCGCTGGTTTGCACGGAGCTCACGCATGCCCACTGCCACTTAGCTTCGCGCACACCCGCTTACTACTGCTTAAAAGTGCTTACTGTCGCGCACACCCGCGCTATTTTCTTTTAAAGAAAAGAAAATGGGGAGATAGGAAAGTGGTGAAAAAGGGGGCACAAAGTGGGTAGGACAGTAGGAAAACAAGCTTGGGTTTTGTAGGCGGGATGTAGGAAAGGCCCATAGCTGCTCATTTCTTCGTCAGCAACAGCTGTGCATATGTTTGTAATTTGGTGTGAAATTTGAAACCTTCCACCCCTGAGAGAGGTGTGGGGAACAACAATAATATTTGTTGTACAGGCAATTGTAATTGCCAGTTTACATGTCCAGCAGACATGTGTGCAAAATGGGCAGCTATGTATGGGGCGTAATTTTTTTGTGGGTACAGAGTGCCCTTTTTTTTTTTTCAGGTGAGAGTGGTATGTCAGGTACAGGAAGTCGGTATAGCTGGGGAGGTAGGTAGGGGAGGTTAACAGACAAGACAAACAAGACGCATACAGGGGTGGTGTATGACACATGTGGGGGGGTTACACAAATGACGGGGACGGATGTTTGGATATCTCGAGCCCATGAGCCCACAGATGGCAACAGTGGAACTGAGATTCCCACCCATGGGCAGTTGCCACTGTGCCTTCACTGCCCAGGATGGGGCTGTGCTGGGGGCTGTGTAGGCTGGGCAGCAGGCATGCCCATGAGTTGTGCCACCCATGCCTCAAGCTGGCGTAGGGGCCCAAGCACAGCGTGCCGGATCTCCCTATGCACCACAGTCCGGACACTACGGAGGGTGAGTGGATGTTTTTCTCCGGTCACACTTGCAGAGGGGGGACGAGCCCCATCCCCTGCAGCGCTTCCACCCACAGGTGGCACAGGGCCACCGGAGGAGGGTCCGTCCTGGGCACTACCGCCAGGTGCACTCGCCAGCTGAGGTGGGAGAGGTGGGTCCGCTGGAACCCGCCTTCCCTGTCGTCCTATGTTTTGCATTATGTTATGACAGTTTGGGTTAGTAACGTACAATACCATTCACAATTAGTTGTAACAGCATGCATTAGTATTCCCATTAACCAAACACCCATAAATTCAAGCCATTGAACAGCAAGCATAACACATGCATAATTTGAACAGCAATACACAATCCAACAACATGCAGGGTTGATTGATGGCAACAGGCCATCAGGTTTGGATGTATGAACAGGGCACATGCATCAACATACATACAAATATGTATGAACCAACAGGACAAATGTCCAGGGGTGTTAATTGTGAATGCACATACCCATTTCACGTGGAATGGATTATTTGTGGTTATAGGGTAAGGTGAAGAAATATTTCATTAACAACTTCAAATACCTATACATATGCTGTACATTTCTACTAGCTGCAGATATATACACACTACAGGTCTGACTACAGTTTCCTATGTGATAACTAATTCAGGTTGGTGATAGGAATGTTACTGCTACATCAATATACATTTCATATTTATTCATACACGTTCATATCTGGCTCTGTTCAGCTACATCATCCTGCTACATTTGCTTTATATGGCTATAGACAACTGTGGATGTTTGGTATTTCAGACAACCATACTATCTGCATATTGCAAACTGAGAGCAACATATCCAGATTTTGGGACACACATTCCAGCTTCAGTACTTTTTCAACACATGTTGCTGTTTGGTTCTGCCTGTCACATTCATTTCATTCTGTACTGACTGCAGTATACTTTATTCAGGAGTTATTACTACTTTATTGGTGGATTCATACCTCTTTCTCACACTCTCTCACTTGTTTTATTTTTACAATTCAGGATGGTACTTAATTCTAGGCTTTATTGACATGTTTTACTTTTAGTTATAACAATCCTTTCCAACAGTCTCACTTATGTCATGTTTCAGAATTTAAACAGGGATATATTTCACACATGTGTTTTACTCAGCTTCTGTAGCTGTAATTTTCAGCCTGCTGCAGGTTATGTACTATTATATTACAGGTGGGACATCTTTATTTCAGACTAGTTTCATTTTTATGTTTGGATTACAGGCTGCATCACACTTTTGTAATCAAGCAATACTTGCAAACTCTCTTACACTGTCACTTGCACATTTTATTAATTAGTGACTACACTGCACTCTTTTGCTAACTGTCATACTTATATATTTTTTTACAGTTACAGGGAGAGAATTACTGACCTGCCTGGTGGCGCAACTGCACCAGCCTATCGGCATAGGCTCGACGGTTCATGGAACGGACATCTGCAGCTATAATATAAATGAAGTAATATTGGAATACACATCTCCATAATATCAGCTAGGTTAATTTCTTACATAAATAATTACATGTAACTTACTAAGTAGTGGGGCATTGGGCATTTACCGGGCCTCCTGCATCCAACGGTTCAGTTGGTAATGCTTCTGTCTCTTCAGGTCCGCATGGTGGTGACGTACCTGTTCATCAGTCCTTGGTATTCCTGTGGCACTGGTGAGATCATGTGCCAACCAGTCCCATGCCTCAGCCCTATATGCTCCCCACAGGACCTGGCCCTGCATGAGTTGGGCCTCATGATCATGGACGAGGAGCCAAACCATATATTTGGACTCCTCAATGCCCCATCTCTGTGCTCGGAAGCAACTACCCTCTCCTACACCTGACATCCTGGCTGCAAGTCGGTTCCACAATTGGTTATGCTGTGTATTCCCGCCTATGGGGCTTATATATGCCGTTTTTCCTGCACTTATCTGTGATTGGCCATTTTGGAAATGTATCAGCTTCACAAAACCTGCTTTGTCATGCTCCTCTTTCTATTCATTCCTATATATATGCTATTACTGCATTTCTAAGTGCAACTGTCATGGCTTAGTGGTTCAGTGCTTTGACTATGGTGCATGGTATTCTTGGTTCGAACCTGGCCATTGCTTTTTATATTTTATGACTGTCTACACAGGCTAGGAGGTGTGTCTGTGTAAAGGCAGTTTTGATACAGCTTGCTCAACGTTGCCCGTCGGTTAGCTTGTTGGCACGGTGCGCAGCTCCTCGCAAATGGATCACACTGGTTTACGCGTCGTTTGACTGTCAGCATGCATATTACGCGCAGCTCAGCTACAGGCACACAATTTCAGCATGTTAAAATGCTGCTCAACCCCGGGCACTCATTTTACACCTATTAAACCACTGCTCGCCTATGGGCACTCATTTTACACCTGTTAAAATACTGCTCACCTACAGGCACCCATTTTACACCTGTTAAAACACTGCTCACCTACAAGCAGATATCCTCAACTTGTTAGACTGTAGCTCAGCTATAGGCACATCTGACATTTTTTTTTTTTTTTATCTCACATTTCTTCAAAATACATGGCCCATTTCATTACATTTTACATAAAATATAATTTTATATATGTACATATATGTCAGGGACTTGTTTCGTGCTTATTTCACTAAAAATTAGAATTGATGTTGTGGGGGCTCGAACCATGACTACCTCCTCTTCAGCCAACATCTCTACCACTACGCTATTGCTTCTTGCCTTACTTTGCATATTTAGTTTTTTTTTCTCAAAAAATTTTTTATTAATTATATGAATAGCAAGACAATTAAAAGATTATACATAACAAGAAGGCATAAATGAACATATAACAATTCATCTAGTGATAACAACCTTCATGAAATTTTGATAAGTTATTTAGAAATAAAACATACACCATATGTACACTATATACAAGTTAGGCAACCTGAGAGAAAAAAAAAAATATATATATATATATATATTTAACATTAACTATTTAATATGTTTAGAACCTTTTCTAACACAACCTTTCTAATAGCTTTTTTTTTGGACTTCCACCTAAGTATCTTTGAGCATCAATAAATTTAAAAGCCATTTTCTGGAAAGTAACCCATTTTAATTTAGAACGATCAATCCAATTTTGTATTATATAAAGTTTTAGTAATGAGCAAATAAAAATGATAACATGAATATCAACTTTTGAAAGATGAATCAATGGAATATGTAGAATAGCAAATTCCCGTCAACGTGGATTTTGATATCCCATTTTCTGCAGTCTGACTTTCAAAGATGTCCACAATCTGTGAGAAAAATGACAATACCATAGAATATGAAGGAGGTCTGCTTGGGGATGAGAACAGCATGAACACGAAGGGGACTTATTCGGGTTAAATTTGTTTAATTTGATTGGGGTAAAGTAGGCATCATTATTAATCATTAATTGTGTGTATGCTAATTTTTAAAAGGGATAAATTCCTTAGTGTGTCTAATAGCCAGGACTTTCTGAGATTCTGACAATTGGGAATTATAATTCAACCAAACATTAGATAAAAGACAGTTGTGGTCCATCATTAAAGAATTAATTAATTTATATGAGTTTGAGAGCATTTTATCAGATGATGAAAGTATTTTGATAATCGTGTTAAGGTTTTTCAATTGTGAGTCTATGGGGACCAGAGATACAAATTTGTTTTAATTATTGCTCTTAGTTGTGTAAGAATTGGTGAGTAATTCCAGTTTACTTTCAATAACTTACGCCAGTCAGATAAAGGCAAGTCAAGATATTTCAAAATATCTCCTACTTTTAGATTTTTAATTAAAGGATAGTTTGTTAAGTTCAAAAGTTTATTGTCCAATAATATATTTGGGTTTAGATGAATTGGCTGAACATGGTGCGAGATCTTTTCTAGTTTACACATTTTGAGCAAGGTTTGGAAATCTCTAATCTTTTGTTTAAATACTGTAGATATATTTTTAATAAATAAACTATCCAGAGAGATAAAGGGAATAGCTTCAGGATTTAAATTATTAGAAATGACATAATTATACCATAATTTTATCCATAAAGAGTGATTTGGATAAGAAGTGTTATTGAATTTAGAGATAGTAAGAAGTTTATTGGATGAGACAATCAAATAATAGAGATAAAGATTAGGTAAACCCAAACCTCCCTTGTCCTTCGAAAATGCCAATCTAGAATAGGAAATTCTAACAGATTTAGGGAACCATATGAATTTTGCCAAAGCTTTATTTACAGACTCAAAAAATTTTTGAAATTATCTGATCAGATGATGAGAATTGGTAAAGAAATTTAGGCAGAATATTCATTTTAATACTGGCCACCCTTGAAAGAAATGAAAGGTTTAGATGCTTCCATCTGTCCATATCAGACAATATAGAGTTCCATAATTTATTAATATTATTTTGAAAGGAAGATTTATTATTGTGTTCTAAATTGATTCCTAAATATTTTATATTATAAGTAAACTGAAAATGATCATCTGGAAACCAAAAAGATTTGTGTGCTAAATGATTTAAGGGAAAAATATGAGTTTTGTAGAATTTAAAAGATAGTTGGAAACCAAAGAAAAATAATCAATAGAATTCATTATTTTTCTGTAATCAGATAATGGAGTTTGAAAGTAGATTACTAAATCATCTGCAAAAGCAGAGAAATGAATATTAGTATTAAGAATTCTAGGGATGTTATGAAAAGTATTTTGAGTAATAAACAATAGCAAAGGTTCTAAGTAAATGTTGAAAAGAAAAGGGGACAATGGACAACCCTGTCTTGTTCCTTTAGTGATCTTTATCGAGCAGAAAATTGACCATTAATGTATAGTCTAGTAAACATATTCTTGTATAAAACTTTTAAAAATTTATAAAGAATAAGGGAATATTAAAACATAACATAGTTTGAAATAGAAAGTTCCAACATACTCTGTCAAAGGCATTTGATGCATCTATAATCAAAGCATATATAGGGTTTGGATTTTTCTTAATGAGATGAAGTATAGTCTCTAAAGATAGAGTATTATCCCAAGCATGTCTCTGAGACATAAAACCTGATTGATCTGACGAGATAATTGAGGGTAAAATCCGTTTCAATCTGTTAGCCAGAATAGATGACAGAATCTTAATATCCACGTTAATTAAAGAAATGGGTCTATAATTTACTGGGTCAGATTTATCTTTATTATTTTTTAGAATTAGAATGGTTTTAGATGTGTTCCAATGAATATCTGAGATATCATTAACTCTTATATGACTGTAAACTTTAAATAGAAAGGGAGGAACTACCAATTTGAAAGTTTTGAAAAATTCTGGAGTAAAACCATCAGGTCCCAGAGATTTACCCAATTTAAGATTATCTATTGAATCCGAGATTTCTTGTACCGATATAGGGGTAGAAAGTAGTTTTTGCTGATTATCATTAAGTTTAGGGAACTGCAAAGAGTCTAAAAAGAGTTTTGAGTGATTATCTTTAACAGAATTAGAAGAACCTGAATATAACTCAGTGTAAAGAGAGGTGAAAAGTTGAATAATCTCTTCATCAGTATTATATAATCTGTTATTATAAGATAAAGATGTAATATTTGGATTTCTGAAGTTAACTTTAATAATTCTCGCTAACAATTTAGATGGAACCTGGGCCCACTCTGAATATGAAGCAAGTAGCTTTTGTTCAGCTAAGGAGAGGTTATTTTGGTGAAGCAGAATTAAATCTTTCTGACAATCAAAAATTTGTTTTTCTAAAGTAGCATCATAGTTCAGACTAAGATGATTTTCCAACGAAGAAATTCTTGATTTTAAGAATTCCTCTTTCTTAAAGTATTGTTTTTGAAAAAGCAGCTTTACTAATAAATAAACCTCTTAATCTTGCTTTACATGCAGCCCATTGTATGTCATAAGGAATGTCTGATGATTCAAGACTATTCACCATTTCATTTAGGATTTCTGAAGCTTGTTTGCAAATATCTTCATTTGACAATAAGTTATTATTTAAGGTCCACTTATTAAACATAGTTTTATTTTTGATATTGGGTTTTATGTTCAATTTTAGTGAAATTCTTGAGTGATCCGAAAAGAATCTGGGTTCTGTAGTAAAGTCCACAATATATTTTGAAATATAATCTGAAATTAGAAAGAAGTCTAATCTGGACCACGAATGATAGCACTTAGAATAATAAGTATATATATCATTCTTGTTTATATTTTTAACAGTGCGGAGGGGGTCTATTAAATTATATTCTGTCATCAAATCATTTAGAGCCAGAGTAGATTGAAGATTATAGGTGACAGTGGAGCGGGAACAATCAATTACAGGGTTTATAACTGCATTCCAGTCACCACCCACTATAATATGATGATCCTTATAGGATGCAAGAATATTGTAAATTTTTAAAATGAACAAATGCTGTGAATTACATGGGCCATATAGATTTAAAATTAATAAGGGTTTGTCCAAACCAGCAATAGAAGCGGTAAATAAGCACCACCTCCCCTCATCATCAAATTTCTCATCAATAATATTCCCAATGAATTTTTGTTTAATGATTATAGCTACACCTCTGGAGTTAGATGAGTCACCTGAAGCTATAATCTTTTTGATCCATTTTTTTTAACTCTTTATTCCAATCAGTACGTGAAATATGGGTCTCTTGAATAAAACAAATGTTAGCCTGTGATTTAAAGATCATATGAAATAATAGTGACTTTTTCACTTTATCTTGAATGCCTCTAACATTCCAAGAATCTAAAATTATGTCAACAGGCATATTCTACAAGTATAATCATTATTGATGCTATAAAAGTGAACTCAAGGTGCAAATCCAACACAACATTAAAAGAAGAAAAAAATAAAAGAAAAACAGTCTTTAAGTATTCAAGCAAGTCATCAAATAACATTTGTTGAAAAAAAAGAAAAAGTTTTTTAAGAACCATGAAATGTATAATAATAACCTTTATCCTAACCCTAGTGCCTACCCACCAATCCCCCTGTGATAAAGGAAGAGCAGAAGAACATGAAAAAAACATTGTAATTATAGATAATAATAACCTCAAGTTAGAATACAAATTACTGAAAGGAAGCCTAACATAACATAAAGTCTGAGTAATACTACTAAAAATATATACAAAATTAACTAATTTCAAGACGTCCAACATGCTTAATCCCTACTTCTAATACTAATCTAAAGCTCCTATCCTTAAATTGAAATTTATAGTGATTAAATGTATTTCCTCAAGTATTTCAAGAGAAAGAGAAACAAGTAAATAATAAATAAATCACACTCTGCTTAACTAGAACACTCTATCATAAGAAGTAATACAATTAAAACTGAAAGATATGTAAGATAACATATATAAGTATAACAAAACCAACTGGTAACATTATAATATAAGTAAATAAGCATAGCATTACTGAACTAAAGATAATAGTCATGCACTATCTAATGAACCTTCTTTAGTACTTTAGTGATAATTTCATTAATCAACATGACCATTAGTATGATAAAAGCACTAATACCTGTAGAATGAGTATTTAGTTATAGTTCAAATAAAGCAAAAAAACAACTACCAAGCAACCATATCTCAAAATGAAAAACAATTCAGTCTGGAGATGCATCTATTAACTAGATAATAATAGTACAGGAACTATTCAAAATGAAATATTATAAGCTGTAAGGTTTTAACACTAGTTAATATACATGAATAAAGTATAATTGTATTATTAAATAGTAACTTAAACAGCATCATATATATTGGACTGAATGTACAACAATGTGCATACATATAATTTTAAATCTACTTTTGAATATTTTACTAATGACTCTGTTAGGTTATGTAGCCATACTATTCTTCTAAGCTATAGATGTAACATAGCAAAACAGCATGAAAAGACAAGGCTTTTAAAGTAAACATTTTGAACATCTAATTAAAACAGAAACAAGCAAGCTAAATGGAGTAAATCTAAGGGCTTAAATATATATATGTAGATTCAGCTAATCATATTAAAGATAGTTATTTCAAACCTTTCAAATAAGTAAAGGCTTTCTTAAACATAAACTACTAATCATAAATATCACATCCAGCCTCTGAGAAGAGAGAGCAGAGAATAGAAAGAACATGAAACTTTCATATGAACAGGTATACTTTATAACATTTGTCAAATTAAACACTTCAGTATAATATAAAATATTGTATGAAAAGGTATTCTGAATAGGAAAATATGTTCATTTCTTTACACATCCTTTAGAATTTTAATATATAAAACTAACCTGTTCATTTGTTTCCAGAAACATTTTCACTCTGCTTTATGAAAGTAGCAGCTTGCTTTGAAGTCATGCAGACACACTAAAAGTCACTGAATATATTATGTGACATGAATCTGTTTAAAGTTAAAAAGCAACCTTCATTTATGAAGAGAAAACACTTTAAATAACAGCCAGATCTATTAAAAAGTTAGTGCTATTGAATACTTGTTGAAAACAAGCAGACTTGTGTATTTGAAACTGTCCTTCTTTCCTCACAAATGATGACATCACCATCCATCTCAGAGAGACTGTAGTGTGCGCATGTTCATGCAGAGCATCAGCTGGAACTCTGAGGGGAAGATTTTCTTGCAAGAATGTTGAGATGGAATGTTTTTCCTCCAAAATCATTTAGCTTACACAGAAGGCTGTAACTCCAAAGCTTGTAGTAAAATTAACATATTATCTATTTACACAGCAAGCATATGTGAGAGAAAGAGAAAAAGTAAATACAGGAATTTAAATGCTTCTATTAATCCACACAAATCTAACAAGCATATATCCTGTCACTGCACACTGTCACACCAAATCCATCATGTGTAAATTACATGACAAGTTCTTAAGGTAATATAATTATGTCACGCCAGAATTACAAATCATGTAACACAAATACTGTCAGATTAAAGAAAAGAAAAGATCAAACCTTATTGTAGTTCTTTAACAGTAGAATATTAAGATACAGTGTCAGGAAGCTTTTTAAATGTTTTAAGAAAAATGTCTTTTGCATCTTTAGGATCTGAACATACAAATCTTTTGTCATTAGCTGTGAAAGACAAGGTATTAGGATATGCCATTGAAATCTAATCCCTCTTTTTATCAAGTCAGCACAATAGGGGCTAGTTTTTGTCTATTTAATTTGATCTGTGCAGGAAGATCTTGGGAAAATGATAGTTTGTGAGACTTCCATATGAATTGTTTCTTTGTTTTAGCAGTTTCTAGGATCTGGAAAGTGTCTTGAAAGTTTAGTAACTTAGTATAAATTAACCTTGGTGTAGAAGAATCTTGCTTTGTGGCCAGTGCTCTGTGTGCTCTCTCTACAATTATGGATTTTGAAGAAGCTTCACAATTTAACAGTGTTTCAAAGATATTTTTCGTCACAGATAACAAGTTTTTATTGTCATAAGATTCAGGTAAACCACGAATAATGATGTTATTTCTTCGACTCCTGGCTTCCAGATCCAATATTTTAGCTTGTAAATCTGAAATAGTTTTATCTCTAGATTTAAAGTCACTTTCCAATAAGTCTGTTTTAACTTCCAAAGCTAAGATTTTATTTTCAATAGTAACAATACTATCGTTTATTTGCTTTAAAGATTTACTAAAGTCAGCAAACTGTTCTGAAAAGTTTTGTATAGCACTTTGGATTGGTTTTAATGCTATTTTTAGTTCTTCTAAAAGGAAATTTGAGCCATTTAAATCTTTATTACTTACATTAATAGTTTCTGTAGGTTGTCTAGATGATTTCAGTCTTTTTGAACCTGAATCTTTTTCAGGAGAGAGCATTGAAGTATATTTGGCCTTTGTAGGCTGAGTCTCCATGGAGTCAGATTTTGTAGCCATGCCCAGAAATGGAATGCAGTCAACAGGATACCAGGAACCAGGAACAGACTGGAGCAGTAGGAGTCCCAGCAGCAGAGAGACCAAGAATGTTCTGAGGTAAAATAAATCCCAGGATAATAATTCCAGAAGAAAAAATAATCCAAATGCGTAGAAAAAGATTTATAAAATCTTTTAGTATAAAAATTTGAGGAAAAAGGTTGATGTAAAGTTGTAAAAAAAAACAAAAGTTAAATAGCTGTGAGGAGCTCAGAGAGTAAGGACTAGACTAGTCGGCGGCCATCTTGGAATCCTACTTTGCATATTTAGTTCTTATATGCTTTTCCACTGACTGCTAACTGTGGCTAAGCGACGGGCACACCCGCGCAAACGAGCGCACTCACGGGCAAACATCTTTACAACTTATCAAAAAAAATATAAGATGTTCATTTCTACATTTTATGTTCATAGTCTGTGGGGGCATGTGCTGTGTTGTGTTTATTCACATTTCCACGGACTCTGTCGTGGGGGTTTACTTTCGGGACTTTTACTCTTCTGGGGGCGTATCCGTTTGCAGGGCTCACCCTACGGACATGCCCCCTACTGTCTTACACGGACCGTGTTAGCCTTAGGTGTGATTCAGCATGCCCTCATGCATATGCATGGCATGCTGACGTCACACCGTTTAACTGCAGCCTCCATGTAAGCCTTGTAACTCTTACATGGAGGCTTCGTGAATCCTGCCCTGTGTTTATACATACAAGATAAAACATTTTTGGAGATATACCCTGTGGAACAAATCTTTGATGAAACAACCGATGTTTGGTAAAACTGGAGTAAGGAAAATTAATTTGTAAAAGTGCACCTAATTTAATATTGTAATAACTCAGTATGGCATTTGATTTAAGAAACATAGTGTGCCCAAAGAAAGGTTAACTTGCTATATGAGTAACAATGTGCTTAATGAAATTCTTAAGTGATGCATGAAAGACAGATTTTGTCTAAAGAAATGTTGAAGTCTTCATGTGAAACAGTTGTATTTTCAGACACTGTTGAATTCTTGTAAACTGTTTAATGCTGAATTACCAAAAAACTGGCGAGCAAAGCTGCACCTGTTGAAACTGCATACTGAATTTACTAAGGCAACTTCATGAACAAGATAAACTGGCAACTACTGTTGTAACACACATTTTATAAACTATGTGGTAAGTGAAACCCAAGCAATCATACATTTTCTCCATCTAGGAAAGGTTAACATAAGTGAATCTGAAGCTGGTAACACCACATTGTGTTCTGAGCTAAAGCTTAACAAGATGCTGGATGTGTTAATTGTTCTAAGTCAGACTATTGCACTTTAAAATAATTGATGGTACTATTTTATAGAAGTGAACCTGGGATCATGTTTGCATATTTGCATTTATCCTATGATGAAAACAGTAAGTCTTTTCAGTGAGTGTGGTAAAACAAATTTCTGACATTAAATGATAACTGTTGTGACACTCAAACTTAACTGTGCCATTTGTACAATACAAGGGCTGCAAAAATAGTGTATTGGGGTATTCTGCTAAACAGTACTGATGAAAAACAATGCTTTGTTTTAAAGCATTTCCAATATATGGTGTTTGTGCTTCTACCAATGTTAGTGAACTCTGTGTAAAGGCTAACAAGCTAAGTAGTGCTTTACAAACATTTTACAAAGGTGTTTTTCAGAGATGTTATTTCCAAAGCTTCTATGAATGGTGAATGACTGACTGACATTTGCAGTGCAGGGCATGAAAGTAAAGGCAGTGAAAAAACTGCATAGATAAATGAACATTTATAAATCATGTTGTGGTATTTTGAACTAAGCACAAGCTGTTGTGTTACCAGCAGTTAATGGGACATCCTGCTGGAGGTCAATTGTATATAAACTAGAAAAATTAGATGTTACCAAGTGTTGAGTGTTTGGAAGTGCTGCTTCTAAAAATTAAATCTTGTCACAGTGAAAAGGTGGTTCCTTGCTGTGTACTACAAGAAAGAAGTTTGTGTATAAACCTACATTTTCTGAATTTAGTTGCTATACTGTGGCACTTGTGGGTTGAAAGTCCAATGAAATGTATCGTGAAGTAGAAAACTGCTTGTATTGAAAATTTTAAGGGAAAAGAGGTAAACAAAACAATAGTGCTGAAACTAAAAGCAAAATGATATTAGGTTACATTAAGTTGCAGCAAATATAGACTCACTCCTCCATACTTCGACAGTACTGTAACAAAAAAAAAAAAAAATTACATTGACAAGCCGAGTCCAGCACCTACCTCAGTTCTGTTTAATAACTTGATTTGATGACAGCAGCTGTTCATAAGCAAGCCAGCAACAGGCAAAAGTCAAATGCAAGCCGAAAAAAAAAATAAGATAAGGAAGTTAAGGAACCAAAGACAAGTTGAAACTTTTTTTCACCGAGGATAGTCCGTCCATAGCACAAGTAATCCAAGTAAGTATAGTGTGCTACTACTGGCTACTGATTGTTTCTCGCTCTCTTTTTTGAGAAGAGAGCGAGAACCAATAAGTAGCAATCCAGCCATCCACGTCACATATGTGCCTGCGAACGTGGCAGTCCGAACCCTCTTCTAATTTACTGTGTGGTAAAACCTCATAGACTTCTGGGCACCACAGTGAAGCTTTTTCTTTAATCTAGACTGCGTTGTACAGCAGTCAGATAGTTTACTACATTGTAAAAAAAAAAAAAAAAAAAAAACGGAACTCGACGAGCATGCGCAGTTTGAGTTCCGGGACTCATCATAGTGTTGTGTAAAATTAAGTAGTTAACACACAAAACACCAAAGTAATACTTTTTTTTTTACATGGCAAATGTCAAATACACTTCCATCTTTTTCCTGGGAGGGCTGCAGTCCAGCAGTCCGATAGCACGAGCCACCCCTGATGTAATCCACCATCCTGGGTCGCTAACATTAACCTTTCATCTTTTGGTTTAAATTACCCTCTCCTTAACTGTTCCTGTGTCAGATTTTAATTTACATTGGATTGTTCCAGGAGTTTTCTGTACTTGCAACTATATCTGTGCCTTTTCCACATTTCTTGCCTTCTCAACTGATCCTTCTCCTTTTATTCTTTTTTTTTTGTTTTTAGCACAATCAGTTGCTGCCTGATTTTTGTCAACTTCTGATTTGGTTTCCATTCCCACCTGACACCAATATCCATCTGATAAACTACACAGGGAAGTCATCTTAGATTTGTTCTCACCATGTTTCAAAACTTTCACTACATTTGAGACTGGCGAGGTCTGCAAATATGTATGCAGCCCTACAATTGTAGATCTATACATCAGTTGATTTTGAGGAGGCCCATACCTCCTTCAGAACAAGGAATATATAATCTTGATATGCACTCTGACTTTTATATATCATTTGATTAGCATGAAGCATCTTTCTTGTTTTCCCATCTAACTGATTCAATACATTTTTGGGGTCAGTCATTCACCGAAAAACTGTAAGTTAGAACAGGAGAACCAAATTGGTTTATAGCTTGGAGTTTATTCCTTGATGTCAGTGCTGTTTTCAGTATTAATTTTAGTCTTCTCAAATATTCCTTACTGAGTTTTGTTAGCATTTGTTCATGTTTTATTGTTGATACTTCATCAAGCCCCCATATCTTTATATACTTTTTTCTGCTCAAGTTCCTTTATATCACATTCTTGTCCCAGACTGGTATTTTCTTGGTGTTGCAGCTTTCCTGACTTAAATGCTGCTTTTTTACTTTTATCAAGACTAAATCCCATTCTTAATATCATCTGAAAAAGTTTTGACCCCTTCCATTTGTGCTTTCAGTTCCTCATCTGACGAACTATATATACAGTTTTAAATCATCCACACAAAGAAGATGATAAGTTTTAACACATTGTTGTTATCTGGCAGCCAAAGTGTAACCATGAACTAATCTATTAAGCAGGCAGTTTAATTGGTTAAGGGTAAGACAAAAGAGCAGCAGTGGCAGAGTCACCTTGGATATCCCCTTTTGAATTTTTATCCCTGTTCTAATAATTTGTCCTTTATCATGGCTTAGCTGCAAAGTGGTTTGCCAGTGTTTCATGGTCACTGTCACATAATTGATCAATGAAGGGTGTATCTTATACATCTGTAAGTACTCCTTTATCCATGATTGTGAAATTAAGTCAATTTTTTTGTAATCTATCCATGCCATATTTAGATTATTCCCCCTTTTACAATTCTCCATTATGACTTTATTTAGCAACAAATGATCTTTTGTTCTGTATGACTTTCTTTTGTTACCCTTTTCTTCTATTGCCATGATTGAGTTTTCTCCTAAATGACTATAAACACTGCCAGCATCAACTCCAGTATAAAGGTTATACATTGTCAGAAGGCAAGTTATCGGTCTATAGTTTTGAGGATAGCTTGCAAGTACTTTTAAGGAGGAGTATCATTCTTCCTCTTGTTAACCACTTTGGTGTCTGTTTGGGGTGCACATATTAGTAGTTCCTACTCAGGGTTAACTCTTCATGTAAAAGATGCTGATACTTTTAGCTAGAAGTCAGGTACTACTCCGGGACCTGGGGTTTTCCATTTAGGATCTTTTCTTAATTTTGTTTCAATTTCTCTGGCAATAACTTCATCCCATTTCATATCCTGTGCGTCTGAACTTCTTACAGTTTCTTTTGCTTCTCTATCCATTCAGCATCTTTGTTATGTTCCACAAGGTCTTTATAGATATTTCTCCAAAATGTACCTATTTCATCTTTTTTTGGTGGTTGCTTTGTTTCCTAATTATCTATAAAACTTTTTGGGTCATCAATGAATTGTTTGTTTTGTACTTTTCCTTTATATTTATCTGCATATCTTCTAAGTTTTTGTGCCTATGCTGATATTTTTTATTTTATTATTTGCAATAGTGCATGATAGATTGTGGTCTGTTCTAATATTGTGAGTTGTTTTTATCCTGTCTATCCTGCTAAGTATTTTTGTTGATCTGTTCTGTTTTCTATAATCATCTAACAGTGACACTGCTTATCTTAATTACTTTATATTTTTCTCTATTTGATAATTCCATGACGGCATTTGATTTTTTTCTGTTCCTTTCCCTTACTGCCATATATTTCTGTAGAAAGACTTTATGTGTTATTAATTTAGCTGCACAATAATATATCCTATTTACTTCTGTTATATCACATGAATTTCTGTTAATAGTCTTGATTACTGTCTTCATTTGTTTTAGCAGACTTCTAACATTTTGGGTCTTACTCACTTTCTTTAATCAATTTCTTTCATCGATCTTAGTATATCTATTCATCTCTATTAAATCAAGCAATTCATCCCTTAGATCTTTTTCTTCTAAGCTGAGGGTACATTTTTTATTCTCCATTTCTTGCAGGGATTTATGGAATGTTCAAGAACATCTTTCTCTGACATATTCTCTCCAGCTGCATCCTACGTCATCCAATGCTCTTTCATATGGGAACTCACTGGCCCATCACTCCACAACATTGACTGTGTCAGAGCTGCCACCATTTCCTGCTCTTTCCCTTGCTGTGTAACTCCAGCTGAACTTTTGTACTGGTTTTCTACTGAAGGCTCTAGAGTATCTTCATTTGGCAACTCATCAGATGCTTCCCATTACACCTGTTTCTCCTTAATTTCGGGACTTATTGTTCCATCATACTGTGACTTTACCAGAGTTGAATTTTCTTCACTAACTCCTTCTTTTTGCAGGTAATCCATAACTTCAGTTCCTTTTTCTTTAACTTCTCCATTACTATTCATGTTTTCTACTTTCCGTGTTTGTTTCTTAAGTTTTGTGTTGTAAAATTTTCCATATCTAGATGCTTTTGCCCAGATTTCTCATCAAATATCTTTGGTGCTGCTTTTTTGTTTTGATTAGTTTTGCTTCCTCCTTTGCATAAATATTGCATAATATTAAATCTCTTTTTCATTCCCATGTCCATATTTCTTCTTCAGATGTCTCTGACTCCACCTGCTTCTCCTTGCTTTAGGGACTTACTCTTCTATCATGCTGTGACATACCTGCAAGAAATCTGGACAAAGCCCAACAAAATGGGGGAACAGATGCCCAAAAATAGGGGCATATTGTAAGTATTGCTCTTATAAACTTAGAAAGTTGCTAGATTAACAAGGTTTGTTTTAACATACATTTTCTGAAGGATTTGAAGTCTGAAACTCAAATGTATGTCATTATTTAGTGACTTCAGTCCACAGATCATCCCAGTGATTTGCCAGAAAAGTAGAAATTTTATGGGGAGCGTACCAAAAATATAAGCCACAAATCTGGACAGTCTGTGAAAATCAGTATAGTTGAGAGGTATGTGCTGTGACATAACCTGCATTAGACTTTATACACTAAATCCTTCACTTTACTGGTATTCCATAACTTCAGCATCTATTTTTTTAACTTCTACTTTACTAATCTTCTGTTCTGTGCCCCCCCCCCCCATGATCTTATTTTCTGTATTATGAAATTGTCCATATCTGGGTGTCTTTACTTGTACTTCCCTTCAAATATCTTTGGACCTGCTTTTTTGCATTGATTAGTTTGGCTTTCTCCTTTGCATATTGTGCCATATCAGATTTCTCTTTTTTCCCTTGTCCATGTTTCTTTTTTATACCTTTCAAAAATCTTTAGGTTTTGCTGTTTGTATTTTAGCACTTCCTCAGTTGCTTCTTTTTCCAAACTGCCCAAAGTTTCCTGGTATATTGAATGTTTTTTAAAGAATCTGTTGTATTACTGAATAGAAATTTGCATTTGAAGCTTTTGACGGTTTTTCTCACCCAGGTATTTTTCTTTCCTTTAATTTTCTCTTCATCTTTTTGAATATCTTCTATCCAGAAATTCTGGGATTTTTCATAATAGTAACAATGCATAATTTCCTTATCGTCAATAGTCCACTCTGTCATCCTTATAGCTTTTTGGCTGTCAGTTTTTGTGTTTTTGTAGATTACTACTTCCTTCTACAACACAGGATTATTTTCCCCCTGGGCCTGGCCTAGCTCCATTTTAGGAGTATTTCTATGTCTTAAGGATTCTGCACTTTCATTTTTTCCAGTCCTGGCACCATTGTGTCTACCAGGATTGGACACTTTTTTATCCTGGGAATTGGGCACCAAGCTGTCTTTTTTATTTTTAACCTACTTCTATCTATGATATATTCTGTATAAAAGGCAGGATAGGCAATGCTATTGGCTGCTATTTTAAGGTACTCACTTGGAAGGTCATCAGCTAAAGTAGAGCATGGTTTGAGTTTGTTTAAGAGTAGTTTTATATAGGATGTGGGCACAGGTTTGAAGGTGAAAGTAGATGTGGTGATATGTGACTAATGGTGCAGGGTTAGGATTAGATGTTGGGGAATCCTTGGTTAGATATGCTGTACTACCTACAAAATAAGAGTTAAACTGCAGTTGACTTTGAGTGTTAAGTTATCGGGAGAAAGGTTAGGGTTGAATTTTTACCATTATGCAAGATTTCTTTAATGGCTCTCCATAATTTTTTAGGGCTGTGTTTACTATTATTCTAAAAGTTATTATAGTATAGTTAATCATCTTCATTAATTACAGAAAACAATGAACCGAACAGCTGAAAGTAATCCAATAACAGCCACTTTATTCACAGTATAAACCACAGTCTTAAAGTGTGCACAGTACTCGTACACTTTTCGTCGCTACAAAATATTGCAACTTCCTCAGAAGACAAAAAACCACTGTGTGTGTTACATTTATATAGCAGTTCCATGTGTAATTAGCAGATTATTAGTGTTTAATTGATTCTGTTAACCATTTTTTTAACCCTTTATTAACCATAACAAGGGACACAAAACAAAACTCCCTATCTTGTTTGATAAAGAACTTTGCTACATCTGTCATTATACAACACTAACATCAAGTAAAATCATAGATATAAAAAACTTTAAAATCTCCTAAAACGTTCTTTAAAACCTTTTCATTTTAATTTTCAACAAATTTTCTACTCTATTTAAAAACATTTTCTAACATTTTTCTACCAAGGGGAACTTATTCTTAAACAAAAAAGTTTATTGCTTTAAATCAACTCTAAAATCAATACAAATACTAACTAGGCATTCAGGTACAGAACAACGAGCCCACAAGTACACAATTAATCTTTCGACAAATATTTAATGATTATTTAATGAATTGTTCAATAATTAATTTATAAATAATTTATAAATATTAGTATAATATCATAAATTACAAAACATTAAAAATGTATTAAAATTATATATTTAATATCGTATATTTATTTATTCAATCTATATTACACGTGTATGTGTATATATACATATATATATATATATATATTTTATAAAGACATACACGTGTTACCCTACCATTAATCGATATATCATGACTATTTTTAATATTTCATTTTATTATATTATGTTATTTCATTATATTATACCAGTATTTTGCATTAAATGGAATACAAAATAAAAGACAAACAAATGGAATACAACAAAATTTTAACAAAATTTACACCTTATATCAATGTATAGGTGTTACCTTTCTAAATTTTTTAACCTTAAAATACATTTTATAGAAGTCATTTCATTTAGTCCAGGTGGTTGGTTTGCATTTGTTGACAATTGCCATATCAATTCTTTCTCTTCAAGTTTTAATGGCTCATATGTACATCTAAAGTCAGGTCGTACCTGATCAATAACCTTAAACTTAAAACTATGATCAACATTTGCATGGCAATGTCTAGCAAGGGCATTATCCAATTTAGTCCTCCTAATACTGTAGATATGCTCGTAGATTCTCTCATGTAGTTTTCTGTCTGTTTTTCCTATATAAAAGGCTAAACATTTATCACATTTTGCCATGTAAACAACTTGTCGGCTACTACAATTAAATTTATCAACTATTTTATACATTCTATTCCTAATTTCAAAAGTATTACCTTCTTCGACATATTTACAGAAATTACACATATTGCATTTCGTCATGCCACCATTAAATCTGACCTTAGGTTTTTTACTCTGCAAAATTTCTTTAAAGTTTTGATTTCTTCTATAAACCAATTTCGGTTTCTCTGGTAAAATATCACTAAAGCCACTGTCCGATGTCAAAAGTTGCCAATTTTTGTTCAAGATGTTTTTAATATCAATTGCATCTAAATTAAAACAAGTAATAAAACTGCAACTGAAATTTAAGCGCATTTCTTCCCTACCATTTTCCACTTGTCTATTATTTGTTGTTTGCAGTGACCCTAGTATTGGGGAATAAAACCCTTCCCATCTTTTATTTTTTACTTCTGACGCAATTTTACCAATGAAATCTATTGGATAACCCCTCTGTACAAAAAACTTCTCAAGAAGTTTACATTCATCCAAAAAATCACTATCAAGTGTAACCATCCTTGCTGCCCTAACATGCTGGCCTTTAACAACTCCCTTTTTCTGGGACAACGGGTGGCAACTGGAGAAATGGAGAAAAGTATTAGAATACGTCTCCTTCCTATGTATAGTTGCCACATATCTCTGATTTAAGTAATCTTTTTTCAAGTTTACATCCAAGTAACTGATGTCATCCATACTTGAATTACATGTAAACTGTAAGAAATCAGTACTTCCATTAAGGTCAGCCAGTAAGTTGATCACCCCTTCAGCATCAGTTTCAACTACCATGAAAATATCATCGAGGAATCTCGTATAGAACGTGATTTTATTGTTACTCTCTTCTTTGTCTAAGATTGTAAACCTTTCCCATCGTGCCATTACCAGGTTTGCAATACTGGCACCGCATGGCGACCCCATAGCTACACCAATCTTTTGATGGTAGATGTCTTTCTTAAATAAAATAAAATTGTAGGAAAGAACCATATCAATCAGTTCTTCTACTAACTTAATCTCATCGACTGGTGCATTTAAGATTCTCATCATATCACTTACCCATTCAATTGCTATATTGTGGGGGATACAAGAATATAGGTCTTTAACATCAATCGTTACTAACAGACCAGTAGGTGAGAACTGTAAGTTACTGACGGAGCTAAGGAAGGACCATGAATCCTTTGAAATTTGTTTTTCTAACTTAATGTATTTTTGAAGTATTTTATCTATCACCTTAGCACATGTATAAGTCATACTTCCTCTACCATCAACCAGAGGTCTCATAGGTGGATCTTCAAAATTCTTGTGGATCTTGGGGATCCCAAAAAGGACTGGTGTCCTAACCTGCACCTGTTGTAAATAATTATGAAGGACATTATCTATCCTAGCTTCGATAAACAATTCTTCAAAAAATGATTTAATTCTACTAGCTGCTGTATTCATCTCATTTAATGATGACTTTGTATAGGTGTCACTTTCAAGAATTGCAAGTATTCTATCCTCATAATCACTGTTAAACATTATTGCCAAACCCCCTCCTTTATCGGGCTTCATTACTCGAATTGGGGCTTCCTTTAGAAGGTTTAACAAATCCCTCTCTTCTTTTGTCAAGTTATATTTATAATTATTTTTACGCTCCTTTAAATTTCTTAAATCTACTTCCATGATTCTTTCAAATAGTAGAAGTGAAGGGTGGAGGGGAGGGTTATACACACTAGAAACAAGAAAGTCTGATCTTTCATTAATATTCTCTCCCATCAGAAATAATAAATTCAACTTTCTTGTGAACAATTTTAGATCAATTAATGTGTGAGCAACATTTAATGTAGTACTTGGGACAAAGGTATATCCCTTGCTTAGTAACACCACTGTGTCCTGACTAATTTCCAAACTTGTATAGTTAAAAATTTTAAAGTCCACTTCAGGGTTAGTTATAACAGTACATTTTTGTTGGTCGTGACCAAATGATATTATACTGTCATTATTAATCACCATTTCCTCTTCGTATTCTTCTGATTCCTCTTGTTCTGGTAGTTGGACCTCGAGGCTACTCCCCGAAAATTTTGGTTCCCAAACCTCCCTGGATTATTATTGTGTTGATTCTGTCCATTAACATTGTTTCCATTTACTGTATTCCTCTGTTGGGCTAGCCTTTCACTCCTTCTCACATCGTTATCGCTATTATTAGTTTGCACAGTCCGAGGTGGTAGCGGTTCTTGCAAGTCAGTCTGTTGTTCACGTGGGCCCATTACCTGATCAGTGTAAGCCACAGTTCCCAGCCCATTAATTTGCCCATTATCAATCATGTTGGTAGGACGGGGTGGCCGCGGATATGCATTACCTTCCCCATATTCTCTTAAATCTCTATCAATCTTTTTTATTTTCGTCGCATTGGATTTTTTAACATGGTCGTCTATACTACAGAAACAACGGTCGTAGTCATACTGGTATCTATTAAAGTTGTCATCGTTCTTAATAGAATTGTCGATAGCCTCCAACTCTATTAACAGGCCATCCACTGTCTCTTGATAGAATTTACAAAACAATTCTATCAACTCTAGTCCATGTCTGTCAAAAAGCTTTATCAAGGCATCATGAAATTGCGAGCCTTCTACAAGCCCCGCTGGAAATTGCCAATGCCTAAGACCTTTAGGAACTATTTTAAGTCTTAGGCATTCCCGAAAGTAGGCAATTTCCAATTGTAACTTGCGGACCTTGAGCAGTTTTTTGTCAAAGTTATTTAACTTTTCATTAATGTCATTATTTACCTCTCTTTCCGTTCCTCTGTAAATTGTTGAAATTAAACCCTCTGTGGAGCCATGTTGACAACGGTTCACGAGCTGCAGTACTGGAATTGCTTGTCCGCTCGTCTTCACGCTGCGTACTTGTTATAAAATTACCCTGCCCATTCGGTATTTCCCCTTGGTTTTCATTCGAAATTCCATTACCATTATATCTAAAGTTGCTAGTAGCAGGAATTCGCCCAATCTCTCTCTCTCCGTTGCGGTTACTTGGACTTCCTGCTCTAGTAGCCGTACCATTGACGTCATCAAGTCGTTGGGAAAGCCGGTCGACCTTCTGTGTTAACAGTTCAATGAGGGCTGTTAAGTTACCATCGCCCCCGTTTCCTTCCGAAGTGGATGCGGATATATTTTCTGTGTTCGATTCCATAGCAAACCAAATTAACAAAACGAAACAATCCAAACCTCAGAAAACAATGAACCGAACAGCTGAAAATCCAATAACAGCCACTTTATTCACAGTATAAACCACAGTCTTAAAATGTAATTAGCAGATTAATTGATTCTGTTAACCATTTTTAACCTTTATTAACCATAACAAAGGGACACAAACAAAACTCCCTATCTTGTTTGATGCTTTTGCTACATCTGTCATTATACAACACTAACATCAAGTAAAATCATAGATATAAAACTTCCTTTTCATTTTAATTTTCAATATTTAAAACATTGTTTATTGCTTTAAATCAACAGAACAACGAGCCCACAAGTACACAATTAATCTTTCGACAAATATTTAATGATTATTTAATGAATTGTTCAATAATTAATTTATATATATGTATATATACACATACACGTGTAATATAGATTGAATAAATAAATATACGATATTAAATATATAATTTTAATACATTTTTAATGTTTTGTAATTTATGATATTATACTAATATTTATAAATTATTTATAAATTAATTATTGAACAATTCATTAAATAATCATTAAATATTTGTCGAAAGATTAATTGTGTACTTGTGGGCTCGTTGTTCTGTACCTGAATGCCTAGTTAGTATTTGTATTGATTTTAGAGTTGATTTAAAGCAATAAACTTTTTTGTTTAAGAATAAGTTCCCCTTGGTAGAAAAATGTTAGAAAATGTTTTCAAATAGAGTAGAAAATTTGTTGAAAATTAAAATGAAAAGGTTTTAAAGAACGTTTTAGGTGATTTTAAAGTTTTTTATATCTATGATTTTACTTGATGTTAGTGTTATATAATGACACATATAGGAAAGTTTTTTATCAAACAAGATAGGGAGTTTTGTTTTGTGTCCCTTGATATGGTTAATAAAGGGTTAAAAAATGGTTAACAGAATCAATTAAACACTAATAATCTGCTAATTACACATGGAACTGCTATATAAATGTAACACACACAGTGGTTTTTTGTCTTCTGAGGAAGTTGCAATATTTAAAAGTGTACGAGTACTGTGCACACTTTAAGACTGTGGTTTATACTGTGAATAAAGTGGCTGTTATTGGATTACTTTCAGCTGTTCGGTTCATTGTTTTCTGAGGTTTGGATTGTTTCGTTTTGTTAATCTTCATTAATTAGCTTTTTAGTACAATTGCAAAGCATTCTGAAGTTTTTCAAGATATTGTGGGTTTTTTTTATATTTTTCCATTCTTTCTATGCTTTTTCTCTATCCTACATTAGCATTCCACTCTTTTTGGATAGCTAAATTGCATTATTTGTTCTTAGTCTCTTCCTTCTGGGAGGTGCAAGGCCAATTAGGATATTCAAGAAAGCTGTATTTAATTCATTTACAGCATCATCTAAGGGGAGTATTTTTAGGAAGTTCCAGTTAATAGATGATAAGGTGGTTATGAACAATACTGGGTTAAACTTGGAAAGGTTACATGTTGTTTTATAAACATGCTGTTTAAGTGGATGTGTGAGTTGTCTGGTTGTATATATTGGGAGATGATCACTCAGAAGGTCTGAAATTGTACCTGTGGTGGTGTACTTGCTAGGATCTGATACTTGGATTCAGTCTAATCGGGAATTTGATGTCTTGATATAATGTGTGGGGTTATTAATTAGCTGTGTGAAACCAAATAAGTTCATGTTAGATATAGGGGAGTTGGAATTTATGTCCAACAAATTGACATCCACATCACCAAGTAGTATTTTTTTCTTGGGAAATTGTTATGGATATTCAATGGAAGATATCTTCCAATATAATTGTTTTGTTGCCAGGAGGGATTTAAAGAACAGCAGTATATATATATATATATTTGTTTATAACTGTTTAATTTTCAGAAAAGTAATAAGAAGCTCTGCTGAATTGACTTTTGGGATTGGATTGTTGTAGGGCAAAATGTGGTAGTTGTTGGGAAATATTAAATCACTACCACCACCTTTCCTCTTTATGTGGTCATTACAGATGATATTATAGCTGGGAGGTATAATTTCAGAGTCATTTATGTTAGGTTTAAACCAAGTTTCAGTTACATTGAGAGTATCTTGCTTATGGTGGGTAATCCAGGTATGTAGTTTAGCAACTTTATTTCTTATGCTTCTAACACTTATGGCAGCTAAAGTTACACTACCAGGGTTGGGGGGGGGTGACCATTGTAGTGTTACAGTAGTGTGTGAAAGAGAATTGTCTTACGTTCGTTGTGATATGTGGTGCCAGGATTAGGGTAAATGTTTCCTCCTGGAAGAATTTTAGCATGTTGGGGAATTAATGATACTTGTTTCTGGAGAAAATGTTTCCACTTAATTTTATTTGGAATAAAGGTGAGGGGCATCATTTAGTAGGTTTGGTGTGATGTGTGGAGAGTTTAGGGAGGAAGTATGAATAGGTGGTTTGGGACAGAGCTGCAGAGATGTTGAGAGCTATTATAGAGTCATGGCAGGGTGAAATATGGCCCAGTAGTAGCAGAAGAATAGGGAATAAGCTGAGGAGTGCATGATTAAGTAAACAGATCTGTATGTCATTGTTAGTGGGAAAGTAGGAATCAAGAAGGTAAAATATGTTGCAGGTCTGTAGGATATTCAGTGTTGGTGGAGTCAGAAAGCTGGTAGGTAAGAAAGAAGTATTTTCCATGAAGGAAAAGAGTTAGGTTGTCTTAGTGTCATCTTTGGAATGTAAGTAGTTGGGAGGTTTAAAATGCTAGAGTATGAAAATATTGGTAAAATAAGAAGATGTGAGGCTTTGTTTGGTAAAAGTAGTAGATACAATGTAGAATAAGTAGATGCTGTTAAGGAGGGGTGTGACTATGGATGAACAGAGTGCAAAGCAGAAAGGGAAGGAGAAAGGTAGCTGGGAATGGTGCTAAAAGATTAAATGCAAGTTGGGAATTAGATAAAAAGAAACATACATATCCCTTTTCCTTTATCAAGGTTGTATATCTTTAACAATGCATCAGGCTAGGCTGCTGTTGGCCTCCAGCATTTTTACTTAGAATATATTTAAAAATATGTGTTCACAGCAGTTTGTTAAATTGCTGCTGGTGTCCTTCTCACTTTGCCAGGACTATTCTCTTTACCAGGTGTGTACATTTTTAACAGAATGCTTCTGTTGTCCTCCCCCATTATTGCAAAGAACATATTTAAAACTGAGGGTTGTTAATCGTGTTTCATGTTAATGATGGTGATGCTCTTCCTCTTTCATTATTAAAGCATATTCTCTGTCAACATTGTGCATTTTAACAGGATTTCATGCTGATATTGCTGTCCTCTTCAGTCTTATTAAGAGTACTTTAAGGCCATGGATCATTTAATCATGTTTCCCCTGACTGCAATGTTCATAGTGGCTTGAAACATGGGAAATCTTGGCCTATTACAACAACATGTGTTAAGTTAGAACTAAAGCCACTGGATATAATATTTTACCGAAGGGTGTCTGAAATTCTACATGTGTTAGTGGGCACTCCTTATTTCCCAAAATGCCAGTTATCAATTATACATTTTTCTTATCAGAGCTACTATGCTTACAAACACATAGTTAATTAGTAAGCGTGACCTTGTTCCCATAATTTAATAATTCATTCAGTTCGTTCCCACCCATCAATATTGCACATTAAGTTAGTTAGTGCAACCCTTCAGTACAGTTTCATTAACATGTTTCTTAGACATTACATTCTTGAAAGGCACAGTATTCATATTTTCATTGCAAGCAGCTTGGCTAAAATCACTTTTCTGTTAAGTACTGCAGTTAGATTTTCATTACAAACAGCGAGTTTAAAAATCACATTTTTGAGAGACACCAATTCTATTTCCATTACTAACAGCTTGGATAAAACTCATTTATTTATTATTATTTATTTGACATTTCTTTACCAGGGTTGTCTGACTGGGTCTACAGAACCCGTTTTCAGCAGAGGCCTGGGGAGAAAAGCTCCACATACAGTACAATACAAATACAGTATAATACAATGCAATAAAGATTACATTAGAAATACTATACAAAAAATAAGTTGAAAGAACAAACTGCTACAAGATGTTGTAATATATCACTACACATCTAAACAGTTCTATACGGTTAAAATATTACAGACGATAGTAGTCACTCTCATCATACATGATGTAGAAATAGCAGCCAGAAAGTTAGTGATGCAAACATATAGCGAGAGAGAGTTAAGTAGAGTAAAAGCAATAAAGCCTGAGCAGCAGCTAAAGATATGGTATAGAAGCAGAGAAGGAGTTAGAAGAGCTTTAGGATCTTCCAGTCTGTGAGGGATTGAAATGTGAAAGAAGAGAAAGACCTGAGGATTAGGCAGACTTTATGCAGGAGCAGACCCTTGTATTTTTGAGATGACTTTTTAAAGAGGCTTTGAAATGGGTTAGGCCAGGAATAAACCTGGTAGCTAGAGGTAGTGAATTCCAATGTATAGAGACAGAGTATGGTAGGTTTTCTTGTGGGTTTTGAGATAGCCAAGAGATTTTTGTCTTCTGATCATAGGGATCGATTTGGTGTGTAAGGTGCAACTAGTTTGGTTAGTGCAGGGCAGGCAGTACGCTTGAAAATAAGGTTGTGGAAGGTGGACAGCTGAATAAAGGCAAGTTGGTTGGGTAGTTCAAGCCAGTTTAATTCTAGGAGTGGTTTACAGTGGTGTATGTGATATTTACAGTTTGTGGTAAACTTTGCAACTTTGTTGTAGCACTGTTCCAACTTGCTTAGGGTAGAATTTTGTAAGTTAGTTAAGATAGGGGCACCATACAGAAGATAGGGAAGTAAAACTGTTTTTGCAAGGGTAGTTTTGGTTGCTGCAGTAAAAAAATGTTTGCTTCTATATAAGAGTCCCAATTTTTGATGAGTTTTCTTTATATTTTGCTGTATATTGGGGTTTAAATGAAAGTTTATTGTCAATGATAACACCTAGAAGTTTGGCTTCCTGCACTATTTCTATGGCAGTGTTGTCAGATGTAAAGATGTTTAAATGATCAGTGACAAAGGAAGTGTTTTTGGGATGAAGGAGTACTAGTTTTGTCTTCTTTAGATTCAGAAAGAGTTGGGCATTTCTTAGCCAGGATTCAACTGCTGTAAAGGACTGTTGAGTTTTTGAGAGTAGTTCTAGCAGTGATTGAGCAGTGCAGATTACGGTGGAATCATCAGCATATTAAATGAGGGTCCCAGGGTGAGAAGCAGTGTGAAGGTTGTTTGTGAAAATGTTGAAGAGTAGGGGTCCTAGGATAGAGCCTTGGGGGACTTCAGTAGGGTTGTGGAGAAAGGGTGAGAGTTTATTGGACCATTTCACTGTTTGTTTACAATCCTTGAGTTAGCTCTGAAACCATTTTACTGTGTTACATGAGAAGCCTAAGTTAGACAGTGTGTTCAAAAGTAATGGGTGAGACACTGTGTCAAAGGCCTTAGAGAGATCAAGGAATACTGAGGCTGTATAGCATCCTGCATCTCTGGCCTTGTTCATGGTGTCCGTAAAAGATAATAGGGCTATAGCGCTGCTGTGGCTAGGTTGGAAGCCATGTTGGGTTTTGGTTAAAAGATTGTTTTGCAATAGATATTGCATTACCTGCTGATGGATACCTCTCTTGAGAATTTTGGATGGATCAAAAGAGTTGCCTCCTTTGTGGATGGGGGTGATGTGAGATTGTTTCCATATGGTAGGTACTTCTGATTCAGATAAAGACCTATTTATAAAGATACTGATTGGGTAGGGAACTGAGTTAGCAGCCAGTTTGAGGTAGTATGGGGGAAGACTGTCAGCTGAAGTAGAGCAGGGTTTTAGTTTTTGTAGCAGTTTCTTAATGGTGTCAGTGGGTATGGGCTGTAATGAAAATGGGGTTTTATGACATTTTGTTGAGTGTGGGGGTTAGTAATGACAGGGTTAGAAGTAGTTGATGGCCTGGGGTCGGTGTCTGAATAGGTTGAAGTGTGGGGGGGGGAGGTCTAGCATTAGGGGTGTTAGTTAGTAGGTCTGAAATTGATTCTATGAAGTGCTTGTTAAAGTTTTTGGCTATTTGTAATGGATGGGGTATCAGGTGATAGGGTGTACTCTTCATTTCTTCTAGGGTTAAGTAGAGAAGATATGGAGTCCCAAAATTTACTGGGGTTGATTTTATGCTGGAGTTGAAGCTGGGAATAATATGACTTCTTATCTTTGTTGATTAGTTTTGTCACTTTGTTACGTAGTGTTTTGAAATTAACATGATTTTGTTCATTTTTGTTTTGTTTCCAGGTTGACCAGGCTAGGTCCCTTTGCTTCATCAGGTGTTTACATTCCTTAGAGAGCCATGGTGATGAGTTCTTTTTGACTCTTTTCATAAGAATGGGAGCCAGTGTATTAAGTATGTGAAGGAAGGTGTTATTAAAGTATAGTACAGCATCATTAAAGGGTAGTTGTTTAAGGGGTGTCCAGTCTATTTCCTGTAGGAGATTGTTGAATTTATGCTGACAAAAATTAACTGAATTCCTAACTGATTTTATAGTATGTACTCTTAGTTGGGAGTTTGTTCTAAGGGAGTAAGCTGGTAGATGATTGGTCAGAGAGCTAGGCAGTATACCAGAAGAGGAGTAATTAGCAGGGTGGGATACAAGAATCTAGTTTAAGGTGGATTAGCAGGCAAGATCTTTGCTGTATCTTGTTGGAGCATTGATAAGCTGAGAAAAACATACAGATTTATACTATTTGTGGGGGAGTCAAAAGCTATGGGTTGCCAATCTATATTTACATCTCCTAAGATTATTGTTTCAAGGTTTATTGTTTGGGCTGTCCAAAATAAAATATTTTCCAACACTGGTATAGTGTTACCTGGTGGGATATATATTACTATTATGCACATTTTTTTTGCTATATTAAGGTTCAAAAAGGAGATTAGTACCTCAGCATTGGAAAAGATGGGTATATTACTGGTATAGGGTGTGATGTTGAGTGTAGAGGGATATTGAAATGCTATAATTCCCCCCTTTTTTAGATTTCTCTCTCTTCTGGTTATTGCAAAGTTGGGTGGTATTATTTCTGAGTCTTTTGCATTGGGATGTAGCTAAGTTTCAGCAAGGGCTAGTATGTCAGGTTTATTTTGATCAATCCAGACATGCAGTGGGGCTATTTTATTACATATACTTCTAAGGGTAAGTGTAAGTATGTTTAAGTCTTTCAGGTTACTCTTGTGGTTAGGATTACAGGGTGGGCTAGGGTTAGGATGTATGTCTCCACATTTGAGTAGATAGGTAATGAGGAATGCGTACCATGGGAAGCATTTTTTATTCATAGGTGAGAGTACTGGTGTCAAGTATGGTTTCATAGGAGGTAAGGAGGCCAGTTTGTGGCTTGAATAGAATGGGAGGGTATAGGAGAAAAGCTGGGAGGAGATATGTGAGAAGGTGTATTGTTTATTGGGGAGTTGGTTGAAGGAGGTTGTTGATGTGTATTGGTGTGAAGGGGTATGCAAAGATATAGCTGTAGTGAGGTTTAGAATTAAGAGTAAAGAGACTAAGCAAGTTAGGAGGAGCATGTCAACTATGATAGTGGGTTTAAAATAGTAAAAGTGGAATTTGTGTGTTTGAATGTAGTACAGGTGTAAATAAAGACTGTTATCATGTGATATTTGTGCAGCTGAAGGTAAGGTTGGGATGTTTTGACTTCAGAGTAGGCTTTGATAATGTGGTTAGGTGTTTTACCTTGCAGTTTGTGATAAGGATGGGTGGGGTTGATGTGATTGGTCAGTGGTAAAATTATGGTACAATGCTAGTTTGTGTGTATAGTAGAAGAGAAGGTGGTAAGCCTGGCGTTACTTTAAAATAGTTTGAGGTGGTGATTGTATAGTGATGGTAAAGTAGAGTAAGATACAAAAAAGTATAGTAGTAGGCATGTGAGTTCAAGGGGATGGATGTAAGGGAGAGCAGATAAGTTTGGCTAAATAAAAGAAAGTAAGTTGTGCATGAAATGTGGGTGTGGACAAGGTTGGATTGTATGTAATTGGATCATAGGAATGAGGGGGAGTGGTTTGCTTAAGATAAGAAAAGAGGTTCTGGAGGAGGGTGGGTTATGGTGGAAGGGCAGAGGAGAGGAGTGAGCAGAGCGAGAAGAGAACCGTCCAAATGGTGTACCACCATAAACAGTCAGTGAGGTAGGATGTTCATGGATACAAAAGACAAGTTGTCTGAACTCTAAATACTTGTCTTGAGACACAGCATCTAATTTTATATTTATGGGCTTTTCAATGCCTTTCCAGGGGTATGTTACACTGATTAGAGTGAAATATGCTGAAGTGTTAATGTAGCTTCACCTTCAGCAGTAAAAATGCCTATGAGTGTGGGTGAGTGAGTGGGGGTAGGGATATCCTTCCAGCAGATTCAACACTGCAAAACAATGCACACTAGACTTAACAAATTAAGTTATTTGCATATTGCCTTACATAAATTTAACTTTATTTGTTGCATGTGTACTTCTTGCCAACTGCAGGTGAAATTCAGCTGTGCAAGTTCTTTAGGTAGTGCGATATGATAAGTCTGGCTACTGCTGCTGCTGCAGAAGGAATATGTGCTTGTTTCACTGGGAGGGAGGGAGAGAGAGGAAAAAGTTAAGGATTTCTGTATGGTTGAACTAGTTAGCTACAGTACTATTTGTCTGTACTCATCCACCTTAAGTAATGTTTGGTAAACAAGAGTAGTGCACTATATTTCACAGTTTTGCATTTCAGCTTTCTAACCTTTAAACAAGACAATAAGCATACAGGAGGTATTTGTAGGTATGCAAGTTTGGGATTACTAAAAACAAAAATGGAGGCTTCCACAGTATAGAAGGACAGAAAGAAAAATACACTAAACTAACAAGAGATATGTGTATGCATGCAAGTGTGGGGTTACTAATATGTCGGTTTACAGTTGTTAGAGGGACAGGAGGCAAGCCTATCCATTAGTTCCCACTCTTTGCTACACAACATACAATCTGTAAATCTGATGTTTAAGCACTTAGAAAAGGCAGCCAGCTAGAGTGTAAATAAAAAAGGAAGTAACTCTAGAGAATGACAAAACTTTTCACAGACAGAAAATCTCATATACTAACAATCACCTACATTATCCAGTAACTGTGCTGTTCATACAAACATAAAATCAGGTATTACAATAGAAGCCTTCAGTAGAAGTGAGTGGAAACATATGTACATAACATAAACATATGTACTACAGATTAGCAGGGAGAAAGAAAAGAGAGAGAGAGAAAAAAAATTGTTAAGTATAGTGGTTATGTTTTCATTACTAGCAGCATCATTGGTTAAACAATCTTTATCAAGTGCCCCTTCTTTCACTTCAAACATATTATTTCACTTACTGACATGCTCTGGGTGTCTGCAGGTGTCTGTACCTTTCTTCTTACAGGTTTAATTTTCTCAGCTCTAGGTGAGGCTTCTTTAGTTAGCAGCCTGTTGCTGCAATTTAGATAAATGTTGGTTAGTTACTCTGTCATGCTCTTGAATGGTTAATTTAGTTCTGCAGCATAACTTCCAAAGCTTCCACAAACATCTTTATTTTGAACAACAAAAAGAGTGAAGGTACACTCTCACAGCACAGTTGTTTTTTTTCTCTATGACTAAGGAATAAAAATCTTTCTCTCTCTCTCTCTGTCTTCTTCCTCCATTTGCTTCCTCTCTCCTTTAGTGATGAATGAAAAGCTGGCCTGTCCATCTAAACTGCCTAACTCATTGGCACACATGGAGCATTCAATAAGAATTTTTGTGCGAGAGAAATTTGCTGTGGTTAACAAATGTAAAACAGCCAAAATGTCAATCAGGTAAATAATAACATTTTAAAAGGTTTAAGGTAGGGTTTAAGGTAGAGTTCCACAAACAAAAAAATGTGGTCCACAGCAGAAAGAAGGTGAATAAAAGTCCAGTAGGTAAAATTCAACGAACAAATTTATTGGATGAAAACCACACAGTAATAAATCCCTCAAGCGCTTTCGCTCAGTGCAATACTGAGCTTTATCAAGATGAACACCATATAGCAACTGCTCCTATTTAAATACTTAAAAGTAATCATGTGATCAATTAAATTAAAAAACTAATTGGTAAAATATCACCTGCAAGTACTTGGTATTAAAAGGGCTACATATAAAACCAGTTGTATAGCCTTGTCATAATATTTCTCATATATATAAAAGCTCAAAACGTAAACTTCTTGCCAAACATTGTTCAACAAAAACAAAAACTAAACATTAAATGGATCATATTTCGATCAAGATAATAAATACATAGTGAGTACTAAGTAAATATAAATAAAAAATAAAAAATAAATGAATGAATAAATAAAAAATACTGAATAAATATACAAAATCAAAATAAAAAAAAAATGTGTGAATCAATTCTTTGGGAGTGTGTTAGGTGTGTGAGTATATCAATTTTACGTTATATTATTATAATTTGGCTCTTCTTGATTTCAAGGCACTGCTCAAATTCATGTTGTCATTAAGCCCTGGCCATTTTGCAGCGTCCAACCTTAGTTGCCATATAAGCTCTTTATATTCCAGTTTACTCTCCCAATCACCCCCTCTACCATCCGGTGTTAGCTGCTCTAAAACAATAAATCTAAGCTCCATGTTGGGACAGGACAATGAATGCTTGTAAAAAGCATTAGATTCCTTCTTCTTTGTGATGTCATATAAATGTTCATAAATTCTTCTCTTTAATGTCCTTTCTGTTTTCCCTACATAGAAGCTTTGGCATTTTAAACAGAAACCCAAATAAACAACATATTTTGTGTTACAATTAAAATACCCACTTGCCCGACATACAAATTTCCTTGATGGAATATGTAAAGTGTCACCATTGAGAATGTTTGGGCACTGTTTACACATTCCACACTTAAAAGTTCGTTTCTTGTGCCTAATATTAACAGTTTCTGTTGTATGCTTTCTTTCAAACAACTCTTTCAAATTAGTGTCCCTTCGCCTAACAAATTTGGGTTGCTTTGAAACCATCTCTGTTAATCCTTCATGTAATGAAAGTACAGGCCAAAACCTTAGTACTGCTTCTTCTATTAACCTAGAATTACTGGAAAAAGTGTGTGTGTATACATTCTGCTCAAACTTTTGGGAGTTGGTGTTCAGCTCATCTACTAGCGTGGTGATAGACCCTAATAAAGGTGGATATCTATCTTCCCTATGCACACATACTTCTAAGGCCAGAGTGTTGACCAATGTGACAGGATAACCTCTTTCGTAAAACCTCTCTTTCAAGAAGTTCACCTCTTCTAAAAAAATTTCTGTAGTACTGGTCATTCTGGATGCATGTATGAGCTGCCCTTTAACAATCCCTTTCTTTTGATAAAAAAAGTGGCTGCTCTCAAAGTGCAGATATGAGTTGGAATATGTTGGTTTCCTAAATACCTTTGAGCCAAACCTGTTGTTGATGGTGTCTTTAAACAGGGTGATATCCAAGTAGTTTAAACTTTGGTCACTAACAGAATGTGTGAAAACCAAAAATGAAGTGGTAGAGTTGATGTAACCAATAAAATTCAAAAACTCTTCTGTTGTTCCGCACCATAAAAGACATATGTCGTCCAGGTACCTGACATAATGTTTGATATGCCTCGCCCATGCCGTCGCAAATATAAAAGTCTGCTCCCATTTGTGCAGTACAATATTCACGTAGGTAGAAGCACACAGAGCACCCATCACCACACCCATCTTTTGTTTGTAAATTTCACCATTGAAACAAAGAAAGTTTTTACTTAACATAATTTCCATAAGTTCTACCAGTAAGTTGGAAACATTTGCACCAAGATTAGCCTCGTTTGCCAACACCTCATTAAACCAACTCAAACCCGTTGAATGGGGTATACTCGGAAATAATTGTACAATGTCAATAGTTGCCATCAAAAGGTCAGGGTGATACAATTGAAATCCTATGCCTTTAAGGAAGTCCCAGGAGTCTTTGCAAATGTATTTCAAAGATGTAACAAATCCCTTGAGCACATAATCTATGAATTTACCTAAAGGTTCTAGTATACCTCCTTTACCAGAAACTATTGGTCTGAATTGTAATGGGTCCAACCCTTTATGGGTTTTCGGAATACCAAAAATCACTGGGGTTCTTGGTTTGGCTACAAATAAATGGTTGTATAACTTTTCGTTGAAGCTACCTAGCAGCAAATGGTCCATCAGCATGTAGTTTATTTTTGAGTATGCTATATGTAACTCATTTCTAGATACTATATCATATTGCTCGGAATCCTGTAGCATGCAATGAATGTGTGCGTCATAATCTGTGTTATACATCAAAACCAAACCACCCCCTTTATCTGGCTTCATCACCCTACAGCCCTCCTTGGTAAGAAATTTAATTAAATTAGCCTAGTTTGAACCAAGGTTGTTAGAAGCCATGACAGGTTTACTGATGTTACTGACCCTCATCTCTCTTTCCACTAACTCCTCAAACACTTTGGTAATAGGGTCTACTGGAGGGTTAAAGGTACTCTTTCTTGAGAGTGCTGTGTCAGAATGGGGTTGTCCTTTGAAATGTAGTAACAAGTTCAACTGTCTAACAAACATTTTGAGATCTATTAACTCTGCTTCTAAATTAAATGGCCGTGCTGGTACAAAGTGCATCCCTCTAGTGAACAAAATAAAATGCTCTTCACTAATGCGTATGTCCATAAAATTATAAACAGAAAAGTTGTTCTCAGTTATCACAGTGAATTTTTCGGAAAGATTGGGAAACCTGTCTGAGTTCACATAAAATTCTGGGTCCAACTGTGAATGGGCATTCACAATCATTTGTTCCATCTCCTCGGAGAAAATCTGGTCCCCCTCTCCCCTGATTTGTCTGGGGGAAATGTAAAATCCTGGTGTGAATTTTTTCTTTCCTTTTCTGCCAACCTCTCACTCCTTCTGGGTACCTTAACATTTGTATCAGTGTCATTGTTGTTATGGACACTGAACAGCCGTGAGGGGTTGTGATTGGCCCATCTGGTCTTCATAGGAAGTGGGTAGGCTATACCTTCATTGTATTCCCTAAGGTCTCTTTCAAGTTTGTGTATTTTGCGGTTCAACACTTTGTTGCAAAACTGGGCTACCTCATCAAAAATGTTGTCATAATTGCGTTTTACTGAAGAAAAATTAACATCCTTAACCATTGTATTATTTAAACCATTCAACTCCTTAAGCAGAGTATCAGCCTTCGCTTCATAGTCTGATATCATGACCTCTAACATCTCAATCCCTGCTCGATTAAAAATGCTGCATAACTTCTTATAATAGGCAGACCCCTTCTGTACATTGTTTGGAAATTTAAAACATCTCAATCCTTTTGGGACCCTCTCAACTTTTACACATTCTTTTAAGTAATCAATTTCTAATTGATTAGATTTAAAAGCATATAGTTTGTCCCGTAAAGTGTTAAAGTCCTGCTCAATATGAGCATTGTTATTAGCATTTACAGTACCTTGTTGGAACCAGAACTGCTGGCCCGCCCATACGTTGAAATCAAATACGTTGGCCTGTCCACTCGTGTCTCCTACCAACTGGTTGTTCGATTTATTAGTCCGTTTGGTGATTGCCTGATGGTTAGTACTACTACGTTGAACGCCACTACTCGTGGGAGAACGTTTGCCAGAAACACACCTTCTTTTACGTTCCAGGCCTTGTTGCTGGTTGCCTGGCAACGTGAAGACTGAATCAGAGTTACTTACTGAAAGCTTGTTTGTAAGTTGTGTTAGCATCTCCAACACTTTGTTAAATTCGGAACGAGTGACCGGACCATTGTCTTCAGATGTTCTTAACATCTGTGGAGTGTCCATAAAGTCGCATTGCACAGCTTCTTCCGCCATGGAACAACACAAAAATGAAGAAAATGAACACAAACAACCAACTGGAACCAAGAAACCAAAAAATGTGGTCCACAGCAGAAAGAAGGTGAATTAAAGTCCAGTAGGTAAAATTCAACGAACAAATTTATTGGATGAAAACCACACAGTAATGAATCCCTCAAGCGCTTTTGCTCAGTGCAATACTGAGCTATATCAAGATGAACACCATATAGGAACTGCTCCTATTTAAATACTTAAAAGTAATCATGTGATCAATTAAATTAAAAAAAATAATTGGTAAAATATCACCTGCAAGTACTTGGTATTAAAAGTTTTTTAATTTAATTGATCACATGATTACTTTTAAGTATTTAAATAGGAGCAGTTGCTATATGGTGTTCATCTTGATAAAGCTCAGTGTTGCACTGAGTGAAAGCGCTTGAGGGATTTATTACTGTGTGGTTTTCATCCAATAAATTTGTGTGTTGAATTTTACCTACTGGACTTTTATTCACCTTCTTTCTGCTGTGGACCACATATTTTTGGTTTCTTGGTTCCAGTTGGTCGTTTGTGTTCATTTTCTTCATTTTTGTGTCGTTCCATGGCGGAAGAAACTGTGCAATGCGACTTTATGGACACTCCACAAATGTTGAGAGTTCCACGAACACCTAATTGATAAAAAACTAAAAAGGTGTATAACTGTTAAGCTGCCCACTTTCTTTTTGGTCATTCCAGTCATTTGAGTTAAAGGCTTGTATTTTTGAATGTGCTATAGGCAAGGAAAGATGAGGAATACCATTAAAAGAGTTGTCATTATACCATGAGTGAGTTTACATCTTGGAATATTGTATTTAAAAGCAATGTGTCTTTAATGCTGAGTGTAAGTCAATGCATCTGATAGGTTAGTTGCTCAGTGCCTTTATTGTGTCTTTTCTACTATTGGCCAATAGTCCACTATTTCTTATTTATTGTTTTGGTTTTCGTATTCCAGCTTTTAACTCCATTAAAAGCTCTGTTGATGCACTAGAGACAGTAATAAAGGAGAATATTTTATATGACAGCTACATTGGTAATTTATTATTGTTTATTATGATTATTATTATTACATATTGACACTTATTAGTTATGTTCCACTCTTATGACTTCAGATTCCCTGAATGACATAGTAAGGGTTCATAGATTCATAGAATGAGATATTCTGCACTCAGACCCATTAGAAGCCACCACGGAACAAAGACTCTAAAATACCACTTTAGAAACACTGAGCTCCATCATGCTTGCCAAGTAAGTATCTTGAATGAATTCAGGGAGACATATATTTTAATAAATCACTAATTAGAGATGATATTAATTTAATTCTTCTCCATAATTCAGATTTAGGAATTGAAAAGTTCCAATCTATGAGTTTATTAGAATGAGCTATTATGTTTATCTCGTGACCTACAAATTTAGGGTTACTGTATATAAATCCTTATAGGCCAAGCATAATTCACCAGTATAATGTCAATATGTTATGCAGTACAACTTGAGGTATCCTAGCATCACATGATAATCTTAATGTTTGCAAGTTGGTATAAATTCAGTAAGTTTTCTCTGCAGCTGTGCTAATTACTGAAGATTGTTACTTCAGGATGGATTAGTCTATAAAATAAACTTATAAGAATCAGAGGCTTTTTAGATGAAATTCTCATCAATTATTTGTCCTAAACAAATGAGGCATCTACTTCTCTCACTCTCAACACATTTTCAATGCAGTTCGTCATGTTCTTAATGCATATACCTAAGTCCTTCTAGTTAAATCAAGATTAAATTATTCACCAAATAAGTGTAAATGTCATTTTGAATATTCAAAATCAGAATATCTTAAAACTACAGACTACAGCTCCAAAATCTAATATCTGCATACATATTTGTCTAACAATTAGAATGAGTCAGAATAAAGGTAAAAACTAAGTTAGATAGGATTGTACCTAAGACTGGTTTTTGAAGTAATCCGGATATAAACAGGAAACAGTTCAATTGGCAACCCTATATTTTGTTGTGTAAGCTCATAATTTTAGAGCTGTTTGCTCTAACATGTCAAAGGTCTTTGCTGGATCTAATTACACTAAAATAACACTTAGTCTCACATCCAAAGCTATAATACAAAATCATAAAAGTCATTTAAGTTGGTAAGAGTAGAAGGATCTTCAAAAATCCATGCTGCTATAGTTATAAAAAGATTGAGTATCAGTTATGGAACTTCATAATGCTGACTATTTATTATTTATTTATTTATTGCATTTGATTACCGGGATCATCCACTGAGTCTAAAGAACCCATTCTCAGTGGAGGCCCGGGGAGAAAAGCTCCACAGTAGAATATAGAGAATTTAAATAATACGGTAATTGTATATAAACAAACATTTAAATAGTACAGGGAATTTTCTGATATAATTATAGATAGCAGCGGTATGGATTTATACCAAGTAAGAGAGTATTAAGTCTACAAGGTGAGAATCAGAGAGAAAGGAAATAGTTTTAAGCAGTGATATGTAGAGTTGGTAGAAAGTAGGTAACAGAATAGTTTAAGAAAAAGGAGAGATGGTCGAGGGGTCAGGTTTTTGGGTTGGTGGTAGAGGTACAGGTGCATATCCAATGTGTGGTGAAATGTGATTTGAGGGAGTTTTTGAAGGTAAGGGGATTAGAGATAGCTCTGAGTACAGGAGGAAGGTCATTCCATAGTTTGGAGACACTAAAGGAGTATAGCATATGACCCGCTGAGAGTTTAGGTTTGTTGACATTTAGTAGTAGTTTGTTTTTGGATCTGAGGTGCCGGGTGGGCTGGTACAAGGTTAGTAAATTAGTGAGGGATGGACAGGCATTAGTGAAGTAGATAAGTTTGTGGGCAATGCTAAGTTGTAGGTATGAAAGGTGGTTGGGGAGTTCAAGCCAGTTCAGTTCTTGTAGCGTGGTACAGTGGTGGATGGAGAATTTGGTGTTTGTAGCAAATTTGGCAATTTTGTTATAACATGAGTTGAGTTTAGTTTTCAGAGAGGATTGTATGTTTGTAAGGATGGGTGTGCCATATAATAGAGTTAGGAGCAAGAATGTTGAGGTGAGAGCTTTTTTTGCAAGTAGAGTAAGATAGTGGTTGTGCCTGTAAAAGGATCCTAGCTTTTGATGTTTTTTTTTAATATTATTGTGGACATGAAGGTCAAAGGTTAGGCTGTCATCTATGGTGATGCCAAGGAGTTTAGTACTGAAGACAACCTCTATAATGGTATTGTTTTGGGACTGAACAGTGAGGTTAGATCTATTTATTGGGAAGGTTTTAGTTGGGGTAAAGATTAAGAGTTTTGTTTTATTGGGATTTAGGGCTACGTGGTTCTGAGACATCCATGATTCAGTGGATGTAAAGGCTTCTTGTGTTATTTTTTGTAGTGCAGGGGAGGATTTGGAAGAGCATATGATAGTGGAGTCATCAGCATATTGTACTAGAGTAGAGTTAGAAAGGCTAGTGTGGTAGTCATTGATAAATATACTGAAAAGGAGTGGTCCTAATATGAAGCCCTGGGTACACCAGTTTTGGTATCTATGAAAGGGGAGAAGAAGTGTTGCCAGATAGTAGACTATTGCCTGTTAGTGAGATAGTTAGTGAACCACTGGAGAGTAGAGGGGAATAGGCCAAGTTTAGATAGTTTGGATAGTAGGAGGGGGTGTGAGACAGTATCAAAGGCTTTTGAGAGGTCGAAAAAGAGTGCAGAAACTATGGATCCAGAGTCACAGGCTCTGTTAACTGTGTCCAGAAAGGAAATGAGGGCAGTATTAGTGCTGTGCCTTGGCCTAAAGACATGCTGTGTCGGAGAGAGCAATTGATGTGTGACTAGGTGATTGAGGAGCTGAGTTTGGATGCATTTTTTGAGTATTTTTGAAATGGGGGATAATATGGCAATGGGCTTGAAGTTGGAGATGTCAGAGTTTTTGCCACCTTTATGGAGAGGAAGAACATATGCCCTTTTCCAGATATCAGGTATGTATGATTCCTGGATAGATCTATTGACGAGGATGCTGATGGGATATGCTACAGATGAGGCTGATTGTTGTAGGAATTCAGCAGTTAGGTTGTCAGGGGCATTGGTGCAAGGCTTTAGTTTAAGAAGAAGTTTCTTTATGGTAGAGGTAGATATAGGAGAGAGAGAGAAAGTGGGGGTATTAGTGGAAGGGGGATGTGAGGCACTACTGTCATGTAGATTTTTGTTAATGGGTGGGAAGGTTGTATGTTTATTGATGGTATCTATGAAGTAGGAGTTAAACAGTGAGGCTAACTCTGCTGCTGTTTTATCAGGGTTTGGGAATGGATTTTGGTTTGTTCCTGGGTGTAGGAGGGAGTTGATTGCTCCCCAAAACTTTTTTGGGTTATGGTGATGCTGGATTTGGATTTTTTGGAAGTGTTCTTTTTTATCTTTAATAACTAACCTTTTGGCCTGATTGCGAAGTTGTTTGTAATGTGTTAGATTGGACTCAGTCTTATTTTTTAGCCAGGTTTTCCAGGCTTTGTCTCTGGAGGATATGATTTGTTTTGTTGCCTAGGTAAGCCAATTAGCATGATTGGTTTTGACTCTTTTTTGTCTTTGGGGGGCTAGGGTATTAAGGATCCTGAGAAATGTAGAGTTGAAGAACTCTACTCCTTCATTTAGAGGGAGACATTTTAAGGGATTCCAGATGAGTTTTTGCATTATGTCATTGAGAGCTATGGGGGGGAAATTAGATAGATCTCTGGTATATTTGTATAGATGTATATTTTTTAAAGTAGTGGACTTGCATATTGCAAAAGCTGGGGAGTGGTCGTTTATACTGTCTGGGAGTATACCTGAGGTAGAGATGTTTCTGGGGTCAGATACCAAGATCCAGTCTAGGATTGTGCCTTTGCTGTGCTGTTTGTTGGGTCTTGTGATCTCTGAGATGAGCTGAGTGTAGGTATGGAGGTTTATGGCTGAGGATGGATTGTTGTTTGAGATGTCAGACCAGTTAATATTGACATCACCTAGGATGATAGTTTCATTTTTTATGTTATTGGTTGTCCATGTGAGGATGTCTTCTAGGATTGGAATATTATTGCCTGGAGGGATGTATATAATGATGATGCATAGGTTCTTTTGATTATTTAGTTTTAAGAAGGAAATGAGTAGTTCTGAATTAGAGAAGGTAGGAATAGTTTTAGAATAAGGAATCACTGTGGAGGTACTTGTATATATTAGGGCAATACCACCACCTTTTTTGTGAAGCCTGTCATTTCTTAGACAGGAGAAATTTGGGGGTAGAAAATCTGTGTCTTTTATGTATGGCTTTAGCCAGGTTTCAGTGATGGCTGTAAAATCAGGTTTGTATTGGTTTAGCCATCCATGTAGTAGGGATATTTTATTTCTGATACTTTGGATGTTAATGGTGGTGAAATAGAGGAATTTTTTGTCTTTTGGGGTGTGACCAGAAGTGGGAGAAGGGCCAGGGTTGGGATGTATGTCACCACTTAGAAGTATATTGGGATGGGAGAGACAGGATTTTGGATGAAATAATCTTTTTAGGTTTTTAAGTTGGTACTGAGTTAGGCTAGGTACGGTGTTTTGTGTAGAGAGGATTATTAATTTAGACACTAGGAGTGGGTTTTTGGTGTACAGGCTGGACCAGATGACTGAGTAGCTAGGGGCAAGCTATAGTAAGGAGCTGTTGATGCAGTTGGTTTGTGAGATGTAAGAGGTGGGTGAGGAGAGGAAAGGTGTAGAAGTAGAAAGAGATAAGTGGTGAAAATAAGTATAGCCAGTTTGTAAATGAAGGGCATATTTGGAGGACTAGGGTAAAGTAGGAGAGAAAAATACCATATAAGGGTAGTAAAAGATTGGGTAGGTAAGGTAGAGTAGGATAGTATAAGAAGGAGGTTAAGAGATAATGTAATGCTGTGTGGCTAAGGCTAAGATAGGAGGGTGGTGAACTAGTCTAGCAGGAGGAGATATATGTAGACTAGGTGGTAGGAGGAGTTGTTAGGTAGAAGGATGTAGGGTGTGTATGTATGTTGCTAGCGGGGTGTGGTCAGTTGTGCATGGAGGGAGGGGTGTGGATAATTATAAAGGTAATTGATATGGGGTGGGTGGGAATGGGGGTAGGGTAAGGTAGTGTAGAGAGCCCGAGCACAGCAACCCCACCCGAGAGAGGTGTGCCTGCTAGAAACAATCAGAAACTTTTGGAAAGAGCTGCCCTGGTAAGCTCAGGTTTGGGTATAGGAGAAAGAGAGAGTTTAGAAATGTAATTTTATTCAGGGGGAGAGTTTAGAAATGTAATTATATTTGGGGATTAATATTCCCTATGAGACTGAAAAGGGTGTCTTAGTTATTTTCGGTACCTTCTCAGTATATGGTTCATTCAAAACATTTACCAATCAGCCTGTGGTTATTCACAAAATCTATTCTAGCTCCACTGAGAATTAGGAAAATGTGAGATAGCTACCCCTCTGTAGGTAAAATGCTGAAAGTAATCAATTGAATATAGCTGCCAGAGGTTCAGCTGGCTTATCGTTAATATTCATTTAAAATGTCCAGACATATTGTTAGCCCTTAGCTAGACATTCTTTTCACCCTTGCTATTGTTTGCTTTATCATCCACTAGTCACAGTAGGGCAAGTTATGTCAGATATGTCAACTATAGATTATTTATAATTGTACCAGCTACATGGTCATTGGCAAAATATCTATTAAATATACCAGCAATTACTGGCAAGTTAAGGAATACAGTGTCTTATAGCTAAGGGTCTGTGTAAATGTGATAGGGATATTTCTGATGCTTACTAGTGAGCATAGTAAAAGCGTGACTCATAGACGCCATTTACGCTGATGAACAAGGCCTAAAAAATAATGAATGCAAATGAAAAATGTTGTAAAGTGCAGTATGCTGATGAGGTGGCTTTGCAATTCATAGATCGACATCTCTGCTGTATGTACATCCATTCTTAAATGCAGTGCTTCACCCTTGATACTGGAGTTGGAATCCACAAACTTGTTTGTCCAAGCATGCATTTCCCTGACACGCAGATGGATTATTTTCCCAAACATCTCCTTCATTAGTTTTGTATGCACAAGCACCAAAATGACACAATAAATTATTTTGCACAGCAATCACTTCAGCAGACTGACCATGTATACACAATCACTTCCCTGATACACAAATGAATTATTTCCTCCAGTGACCCCTTCAGTAACATTTCCTAATATGCACAAGAACAAAATTAAGCATTCACTTAAGTGACCCCTTCAGTAACATGCCCTAGTATGCACAAGCACTAAAATAAAATATTTCACTCAAGCAACCTCTTCAGTAATATCTCCAGGTAGGCATAAGCACTGAAATGTGCATTTCACCCAAGTGGCCCCTTCAGTGACATGTCATAGTATGCACAAGCACCGAAGTACACATTTCACTCAAGTGACCGCTTCAATAAAATGGCCAGGTATGCACAAGCATTAAAATAAAACATTTACCCATGTGATAGCACCAGTAAAGATGTGCAGGTATGCAGAAGCACCATATTAGCTTCCATTGCATGCCCATATTCAACTTGAAAATGGTTGCTTTCTGGTGTAACTTCATGGTGATTTATACACTTTTTATGCAAATGAGTTCACCACAGATTCATGTCCATCCATCTATCTAAACCTTTTTTCCCATTTTTGCACATGGGGTCAGGGTGTCACTTCAGCACTGACAATCATCTAGAGCCAAGGTTTATACTGCCAGGAGGCTAGCCCTGCCACTGTAGTTCATTTACACCGCACACTCACATGCATACTCACATCTATGGCCAATTTAGAGTATCCAATCTACCTACAGCAAGTCTTTGGAATGTGGGAAGAAACCGAAGCACCCGGAGGAAACCCACACGAACACAGGGTGAACATGCAGACTCCACACAGAAGGCACCCCAGCCAAGAATTGAACCAGGGAGCCTCTTGCTGTGAGGTGACACAACTATCTGCTGTGCCACTGTGCATGTCTATGAATTAAAGTCATGTGCATACATGTAGACCCCTTAACAGTGCGTGCAACAGCTGATCCCTATCAGTTATGCTTAAAATACATGCATTTCTGATAGGGGGTGTGTTCAGAAAAAAAGTCCTCCACACTTCCATAGTCATCCTGACAGTTGGGGATTGACATAACCTTGCAGCACTGCTCTTTGTGGATCACTGATACAAATATGTGAAGCCCCTGACTATGAATACAGCCTTTAGTCATAGTTTGACATCTATAATAACCCTTTTTAAAAATCCTCTATTTATTCCTACATGTTATATTTTCTGCAAATGCTATTCATCTTCCTTATTATTTTTAATATATTTTTTTCTATATTCTTACAAGACCATTGTGATTTCAGTTTATCATGCCTGTTAACATGTTTGGTAATCTAAGTATCTTCCAAGCACAAAGTAGAAATGTCATGTAGGTTTTGCTCCTTGTGGAGCAAAAGTAAGTCCAACACCTGTTTGTTAATATATCACCTTCTCCCTGGCCATATAGTTTAAGTTAGTATATAGTATGGGAGAGCTAATGCCCCAGAGTTTGACAATGAGTTCAAGTCCAGTATAGCCTGAATTACTTCAAAGCTGTCTTCCCACCACACCTGACACAAGACACTTCACTGGCCAACATCTTGTCAAGTATATTTAAATTTCTGTTGGGGAGAAAAGCTAACTGCATTTCTCTAGATAACTATTGTCAGGGATATGGATGCAATCCTCACCAGGCTGGATGAGAATAGAGTGACAGCTGTCTTTCTGAGGCCAGAATGCATGATGTAAAAAGAGCACTTGTACCCTTCTATCATGGCAAATATGAATATGACCAAGAACCACACAAAAGATGCACCAACAATGTAGAAAAGACAAATCAAAGGCTAAGAGAAGGACTAAAAAAAAACACAGCAAAAAATGTTTAATTCCACTGAGTGCTTTCATCTGGAAATACAACAGACTTCATCAGAGTAAAAAACACACTGAATAAACAGACTTAAATACCCCTTCCCCCCTTAACCACATGACAAGTGACCGATTAAATTCAAAAACATAGGACTTAAATGTATAATCAAAATACAAGTTAGTTTTAAAAAACACATTTATAAAAATCTTCCGGTTTTTGATTACAAGAAACTTATACCATGCATAACATGCTACACTTAAAAATATTTTAATTTCAAAACACTGCCGATAGAATGGTTTCATTCATACCCAAAGTTGTATTGGCATTAAGCCTGAACTGCCATAAAAGTTGATGTGGTTATAAAAGGTCGTCCCACGGACCACCTCTTGGAGATTTAGGAACAAAATCAAGACCAAAAAAAAGGAAAGTGTGCCCACTGTTGTCCTTAGTGTGTTTTGCTAGGGAACTGGTAAGTTTGTTCTTCCTAATGTCAAGGGAATGTTCTTAAATATATTCCCTGAATTTTCTCTGAGTCTTCCCTACATAAAAACCAGAACATTTTTCACAAAAGGCTAAATAAACTACTCCAATTGAATTATAGTTACAGAAAAAGATTGCTTTAATTTTCTGTTTACTGTAACTGTATTCGTAACTAATAAAAATTTGCATTGAGAACATGCAGGTTTTTTCTTTGTGATGGGGTAAAAGGTAGTCCTTTGTTCTAAAATTTTTTTTAATATGTTTCCCTTTATCTAAGCAATCCTGGGACAATCACCAACCCTGTCAATAATGTTGTTAAAAAAAGAAAGTGTCGATCAATTCTTATAAAGGGTTCTTCTGACATAGGGGTCCTCAATATAAAATTCCATAGTAAAAGCAGTAGTATAATCTCTTTTGGAAAGCTGAGTCACATAAAAAGCTCTTCCAAAGTCTCATGGGAAGCTTTTATAAGTGGGATAATACTCCCTGCCTTCCTTTTTTGAGTAATGTCAACCCTCACTGAGTAAATAAGTGAGTCAGGGTAACCTCTGGCTAGGAACATGTCTCCTAAAATTTTACCTTCAGCTTCAAACATAATGTCATCAGAGATCATCCTTGCCAACCTAATGGATTATTCTTTAACAATCCCCCTTTCTTGAAATTTGGGGAGGTTACTATAGTAGTGTAAAAGACTGTTGCAGTAGGTGGGCTTTCTATAAATGGTGGTTGCAATTGACTGTGTGTCCAAGTCTTTACAAATTTTAACATCCAGCTAGTTCATGGAAAGATGGTCAAAGGTGTAAGTAAACCTAAAAAAAGAAGTGGTTGCATTCAATTAGTCCACAAAGGTTCCAATATCATCAGTGCCCTTATCCCATATGATAAACATATCGTCCAAATATCTGATGTATAATTGCCAGGGATTAGGGCGAAACTGGTTAAGCAAAAAATGTTTTTTCCCACTGAATAAGGACAATATTTACAATGTTGAAAATATTGGCCTTCTACGTAAACAAAGTTGTATTTTAAAACAAGCTCCATAAATAGGGTAAGGATTCTTATTTTGTTCTGATCCAAATCAGCGGATTGGTGTAAAAAGTCCTCATACCAGGAAAGCCCTACATTGTGGGGGGATAACATTGAAAAGTCAGTTCTATTCATAAGAACACCTCCCCCCCCATCCTGCTTCATAACTCTCACATTTGTGTTTTTTGCAAGTTCTTAAAGTACTGTCATTTCAGTGTTAGACATAGAAGTGGAGCAACAGACCTTCGTAGATCTAGAACAAATGGCCCTAAAGTCAAATTCAACTAAATTTTCAAACAGTAGTAATGGTAGGGCCAAAGGATGTTTAAATAAGCTAGAGCTATGAAGGAGGTCTGTCACATTGTACCTATTAGATTCAAATATAAGTTTCAAGTTTAACTTTCTCAAAAACATTTTAAGATCCAAAAAAATTCTTTCCATTTTAATCCTACTAGTGTTTACAAAAGAAAAACCTCTACTGATCAGGTTAGCAAAGTCCTCATATTCATAAGAACTGAAATTGTATAATGAAAAGTCACCTGTAGAGTTGCAGACCATTTGTACCCCAGTGTTCATAAATACGTGACCTTCAATATCCAACCACTGTTCATTGTTGTGTATAGTTTGCTCATGTGAATGATAATCTGTTGATAGTACTCCAATTTTAACCCTTTGATCTGAATCAAAAGTTTCTGTAAGATTTACCCAACCTGAAAAAGGTTAATTCATTCCCCAATGGTATGCGTTGCTTTTCTGTCTGCCTTTGTAAGTCTTGTTTCCCTGGTATTGTCTCGGTGGATTTGATCTGTCTCGCTGTTGACTGGCTTGATTCCTTATCCGTTCAGGTCTCCTTATTGGCCCCTGCCCTAAAGGGGCATTGAAGTGAGAATCAGACTCCACATTCTTGTTTGTGTTCTCCCCACCACTTTTGGCCCATTGATATGATGAGTTCAAATTGACTCCATTCAGTCTGGAGTAGGCAAGCCCCTCCTGATATTCAATTTTGTCTTGGTTCATATTTTTTTTTTCTTTTCTGGATCTAATTTCTGAAATGTTGTGATCAAGTCTTTAAAAAAATGGCTCTATACTGGTCAGCCTGCTGCTCAAATAAGAGACCCTTTGTAATTAGGGAGTCCAGTTGACTAGCTTCAGCAATGAGGTCTTCTATAGTTTTTTGGTTATGTTTAATGAGCACTTACGTATGTTTGCACCCATGTTTGTCAAACAGGCTGATAAGTTCATGGTGCAATGGGGAGTTAGGCACTAAGCCATTGGGAAACTTCCAATACCTCAGTCCCTTAGGGATCGATTTAACATTTAGGCATTCCCTAAAGTAACAGTTCTCCAGTTGGAGTTTCTGACATCTTAACAAATTATCCTCATATCTGCTAAGTTCCTTTAATGAACGGACTTCAGTCACCTCTCCCTTTCCAAAGTGTAAGGGCCCTTTGAGCTAGTCTGCTAGCTTAAAACTCCCTGTGACAAGGCTTTGACTCCATAGAAGTCATTTTGAGAGTCCATATTTAAACACACATGAGTATGCTGGAACTCCTGATCTTGAACAGGCCAGGAGGTTAACCCGTTAACTTTACTGTTGAGTTCATGAACGAATTGTGTCAACGATCCAATATTAGTTCTCCATATAACTGTGGCCCAATCCAACCAGTATAGCCTGTGGTTCAAGTGAAGACATGACCAAGAACCACACAAAAAGACACACCAACAATGTAGAAAAGACAAAACAAAGGTGAAGAGAAGGACCAGAAAACCACAGTAAAAATTGTTTAATTCCACTGAGTGCTTTCATCTAGAAATACAACAGACTTCATCAGAGTAAAAAACACATGGAATAAACAGACTTAAATATCCCTTCCCCCTTAATCACATGACAAGTGACCAATTAAATTCAAAAACATAGGACTTAAATTGTGGTGTTGACATTAAGCCTGAACTTCCATAAAAGTTCATGTTGTTCCAAAAGATCCTACCATAGGCCACCCCTTGGGGATTTGGGAACAAAGTCAAGACCAAAAACAAAGGAAACTGTGCTGACTGTTGTCATTAATGTGTTTTGCTAGGGAAATGGTAAGTTTGTGCTTGCTAAAAACACACATGTGAGAGTTATGAAGCCAGATGGGGGTGTTATTATGAATAGAACTGACTATGTCGACCAGATGAATGTATTTGTTCTCAATAGTGAATTTTATGAGGAAGTTTCACTCAATTACATTCATGTAATCTACAAAAAGATTGATTATTTTCTTAAGGATCTTTTTGAACAAGGGCAAATTGATTGTAGTTTATTTGATTTTTTAAATAGGAAGTTTTTGGTGGTACCCACCATCTTTAGGATACCAAAGATTCATAAAAGTACCACTGATCCCCCACCATGAGACCTATTGTCAGTGTCAGTTGTTCCAAAACACATCCTTTAGCTAAGTATATCGATATTAAATTAAAGTAATACCCTGTACCTTTTACACATTTGTGCAGGGACTCTTGGGAGCTTCTTTTAAAAATTAAAAACCTTGCTTTTTCTGAAAACATAATTTTCCTAACAATTGATGTTGTGGAAATTTTCAATGTTATCTCCCATGACGTAGGGCTTTCCTGATATGAGGATTTTTTACATGAATCCAGTGATTTAGATCACAGTGAAATAAGCATCCTTACCATTTTTATGTAGCGTGTTTTAAAATACAACTTTGTTTACCTAGAAGGCCAATATTTTCAACAAGTAAAGGGGGAGGCTATGGGGTTTCCTGTGCCCCAACCTTTGCAAATATTGTCCTTATGCAGTGGGAAAAATGCTTTTTGCTTAACCAGTTTCACCTTAATCCCTGACAATTATACATCAGATATTTGGATGATATAATTATCATATGAGTTAGGGGTCTTGATGATATTGGAACTTTTGTGGACTATCTGAACTCAACCACTTCTTTTTTATGTTTACTTACACCTTTGACCATCTTTCCATGAACTACTCGGGCGTTAAAATTTGTAAAGACTTGGACACATAGTCAATTACAACCACCATTTATAGAAAGCCTACCTACTGCAACAGTCCTCTACACTACAACAGTAACCACCCCGAATTTCAAAAAAGGGGGATTGTTAAAGGGAAGTACATTAGGTTGGCAAAGATGATTTCTGATATGTTATTTTTGAAGCTGAGGGTAAAATTTTAGGAGACATTTTCCTAACCAGAGGTTACCCTGACTCATTTATTGACTCAGTGAGGGTTGACATTACTCAAAAAAGGAAAGCAGGGAGTATTATCCCACTTATAAAAGCTTCCCATGAGACTTTGGAAGAGCATTTTTGTGTGACTTAGGATTCCATAAAAGATTACACTACTGCTTTTACTATGGAATTTTATAATGAGGACCCCTATATCAGAAGAACCATTTATAAGAATTGGTTGATATTTTCTTTTTTAGTAACTTTATTGACTGAGTTGGTGATCGTTCCAGGACTGTTTACCAGAAGGGGAAAACGATTAAATGTTTTTTTAGAAAAAAGGACCACCTTTTACCCCATCACACAGAACTAAACTGATACTGTAACATGTGGTGCATGATCTCAATGCAAATTTTCATTAGTTACAAATACAGTTACAGTAAACAGGCAGAAAATTAAAGCAACCTTTTTTGTAACTGTAATTCTATTGGAGTAGTTTATTTAGCCTTGTGTCAAAAATTTTCTGTTTTTTATGTAAGGAAGACTCAGGGAAAATTTAGAGAACTTATTTACGAACATTCCCTTGACATTAGGAAGAACAAACTTACCAATTCCCTAGCAAAACACATTAATGACAACAGTGAGCACAATTTCCTTTTTTTTTTGGTGTTGAATTTGTTCCCAAATCCCCAAGGGGTGGCCCGTGGGAGGACCTTTTAGAACAACATAAACTTTTATGGCAGCTCAGGCTTAATGCCAACACCACTCCAGGTTTGAATGATACCATTTCTATCAGTAGTGTTTTGAAATTAAAGTGTTATAAAGTATAACATGTTATGCACGGTATAAGTTTCTTGTACTCAAAAAACAGGGACGATTTTTATAAATATGTTTTTTAAACTAACTTGTATTTTGATTATACATTTAAGTCCTATGTTTTGTATTTAATTGGTCACTTGTCATGTGATTAAGGGGGGAAGGGTTATTTAAGTCTGTTTAGTCCATATGTTTTTTACTCTGATGAAGTCTGTTGTATTTCCAGATGAAAGCACTCAGTGGAATTAAATATTTGTTTCTGTGATTTTTTGCTCCTTCTCTTAGTCTTTGGTTTGTCTTTTCTAAATATCAATATGACTTGCTAGTGGTCACCAGCAAAATTCAAAGGAAAGACAAGACAAGCATGCAATAATGCCCAGCAATGGTGAAATTCCCCCGGATTTTCTAAACTTTCATGCAGGACTAGCTTAGTCCTGCACGAAAGCGCCCATTTAGGAGCAGGATGGCAGCGCACCATGCATATTTTTAAGACATTCTGCCCGAGCTCCTAGGCTTACATGGAGTGTGTACAAGTGTAAACACGCCCCTGCAATGTAGAACAGCAGAAAGTGGTATGAAATGAGTGAGACTACTCATAGGTGTCTGCATATTCCCACCAACAGTCCCCCATGTGTAGAACAGCAACAGTATATATAAATTAAATGAAGAAACCCTTTTATTTTTTTTTTTAAATCTGTGTACAGCTAACCATAGCTGCACGAGTGTGCCCATCGCTTAGCTATGGTTAAAGCGGCTTAAAAGGCTGAAGAGGATAACAAGGAAGATATAGTCAATGAAGCAGCACAGCAATAGTGTAGAGGGTAGAGCATTCATCTAACGAGCAGGCATTCCTGGTTGGAGTCCCACTGCAGCACAATCTATTTTACATGGCAAAGCACAATATAACCAACATTTTTTGTTGCAAAACCCACTAAATAACATATATTTATGAACTGGAGTACTGTAGGAAATGCACATGTGAACCGCCAGTGTCATAATGAATAAGGCACTAATAAGCAGGTCTAAGCACAAATAAGCAGTAGTAAGCATATGTAAGCACTAGTAAGAGTGTTTAAGTGCGTTTGCTTGGGGGTAAGCACTGCTTACACAGGTTAAGCAATGTAGAAGCTAACTGAGTATAAGAAACTGTAACCGGAAGTTAGCAGTGCTTACCACAGTGCAAACATGTGCAAACCTGCTGACAACTGCTTTAAAGTGCCTTAATCACTCTGTATCTAACGGCCCATGTTCTGCCCAGCAACAAAATAAATAGCCTCTGCAAGGCTCAAACCCAAGACCCTGTACACTACAGTCACAGTAGTTAACCACTAAGCCATCATAGCAGTACATATGACTTGAAGTTTCAACAAACAAATCTTCACCATAGGAAAATCAAACTTAACATGTGAAAGGAATCTATGTACAGTGTGATGTTGTATAACCTGCTGCATAACATAAATATGTGAACTGGAGTACTGCAGTAAGGCCAGATGTGAGGTGTTATTGTAATAAAGTGTTGAAGTCCCCAGGACCCCATACAGTGTACATACACATGAATCACGGATACCAGGCACATATATAACATGTAACAAATAATAAATCAATATCAAAAGGAAAATATAATGCAAATTAAATATTAAGCAATGCTAAGCATTGCACAGCTGAGCTTAGTTGGTGTAAGCAATGTGTAGGCTGGCTAATTCAATCTGTCCAGTGGTATACCCCTTTAAGCAATGCCAACATTAGGTAAGCAGGAGTGCCCATAGCTTAGCCTTTTCAAAACCGTCCAATCATGGGAAAGTGCAGGAAATTGGGCATATTTAAACGTCACAGGCATGAATATGTCCCATAACTGGTTGCAGGTCTCTACTGTAGGCAGAACGGCTGGAGTTGGATAAAGACACTCGATTTAGAGCGCAGCGCTAGGGAACCCAGGAGTCCAAATTCATGGTATGGCTCCTGGTAAAACACCATGAACAGAGACTACTGCAGGGCCAGTATTAGGGCTCTCAGTATAAAGTGGAGGCCTGGGACAGTCTTGCCCATGACTTCACCAGTGCCACTGGTATCCCCCAGTCTGGTGAGCAGGTCATGCATCACCATGGTAACCTGAAGCGGCAGAGGGGGATCTCTTGGAGAAGTGGATCCAAAAATCAAGGTAGATGGCCGATGCCCTAGCACTAAGTACTCATTCTACTATGTAGATAATTATTGCCTAGCTTGTGTATACTATGGATAGGTAATGGCTAAATATTAGACCGATAGTAGCCAGTGAAGGATGGCTAACTGAAAAGATGTCAGTATATTTAGAGAAAACTTTAAGACCAATAGTCAATGTAATTCCAAATATTTTAAAGGACACATCATCTTTTGGAGTCCCTAGAATCCTTAGATAAAGATTTGATTAAAGGACAACATTTATTAGTTACTTTAGATGTAACTAGCCTCTTTACTTCCATTCCTAACATAGAAGGAATCCAGGCAGTGAGAGAATTCCTATCCTCACACACACATCTTAAGAATAATGACATCATTCTCCTTTGTCAGTTATTAGATTTAGTTCTCTATAACAATGTATTTTGTTTTGAGGAACGTACCTTCTTGCAGATATCAGGGGTAGCCATGGGCACCCCAAGTGCGAACACTTATGCCAACTTAGTGATGCATAAGTGGGAAAGGGACTTCATTTTCACTCATCCATGTTACAAAAAAATCTTGGCTTATTACCGTTTTGTGGACGATATTTTATTGATTTGGGAGGGTTCTAAAGAAGAATTTTTAGAATTCAAAAAATATTTGGAGTCCACAACAACGTACTTGAAATTCTCAGCCCACATGTCATATGAGGTAGTAAATTTTCTGGATGTAAGCCTCAGTATTATTAATGGTAGGCTAAGTTCAACCCTATTCAGGAAAGCTTGCTGGAGAAACTCCATTTTGTGTTATGACAGCATGCACCCTCGGCATGTTTTCAAAGGGATAGTTAAGAGCCAATTCCTTAGAATATCCAAGATATGTAAAAACAGAGAGGATTTAGTCCGTGAAGCAGATACACTAGAAAAAATCTTTGGTGATAGAAAGTACAATGAAACAATGGTGAAAAATATTAGAACTCAGGTCCTAGAAGAAGAAAAAAGTATAATTCTACCTTCAGTCAATAAGTCCACCTGTCAGGTTAAGTATATGAATCCAACTAGTCAAAGAAAAACGTTGAGTTTCATGACTACATACACAAATGACAGTATGAACATTAGGAGAATTATTAATAATAACTGGAAGGTGCTAATTTCTGACCCTTTTACACAACAATTGGTAGGTACAACTCCCCATTTTGTCTATAGGAGTAATCAAAATCTTAAGAGAATGTTATGTGACAGATCTGGTAGAAAGGAGCAAGTTCTTACAGAGAATGCAGGCACTTACCCTTGTCATAGATGCAGTTAGTGCAAATACATTACAAATGACCAAATCTTTATACACCCAGAAATCAACTATGTCTTTAAACCAAGATTTTCAGCAACTTGTGAGAGTTCAGGTCTGATTTATTTGGCGACTTGTGCAAAATGTCCAGCTTTTTATGTCGGCCTGACTAAACGAAAACTTAAAAACAGGGTGTATAATCACACCTATGACATTAAAAAACAGAATGAGCTAAATGCCTTAGCAAAGCATGTACTGAACTGCCTGGGACATTCTTTTGTTTTTAGAGTATTAGAAATAGTTGAACCTAGTTTCAGAGGAGGAGATTACATCAACTTATTGGAACTTAAAGAACTGAAATGGATTTTCAGATTAAGAGGGCATCATTTTCCAGGCCTGAACCTCTATGTCTCTATTAAACCCCACCTTAATGCACGAAGGTAGTATGCCCTAGAGACTCATATAGTTAGTTTAAAATAATGCAGTTTAGCTTACATATTTCAGTTTTAATTTCTAGAATTTCATCCCACCTAGTGTAAGGTCTAAATATTGGTATTGCATTTGTCAGAAAAGGTATAATTGTTAGTGTCTTTCATTTAAACAAATATCCTGCTAGTTCACATATTTTTATCTCCTCGGTTGTTTCAGAATTTTAAAGTCTTATAGTGATAGAGTGTATTAAAGTATAAGAAATGTATTTTAGAAGGGTTTTTAACAATTGTACACACAGAATTTTTAGAGCAGACTAGATTCTGAAATGCTTCTGAAAACATTTAAACTATTGTTACATGTTTTCCAATGAATTGGCTATTATTGTATTTATATTTATATATATATCCATATTAATATTCAATACTTAGTCTATGTATTTACACTTTTAGATGTTTATATTTTTATATAGTGTTATAAATCTAGATTAGGAAGTTTGTTCTTTCCCCAGGTTCCTACTTCCTCCCCCCCCTTTCCTTTTTCCTTTTCCCTTTCTTTTATAAATTCAACAAATGATTTATAGTTGAAGCTTTTAGAAAATGATATGTATTTATCATATTTACATGTCTCCAACGTCTTTCTAAGCCAGAGGAGAGCTGGATAGTTTATATAGCCTATGACTAGAAATTATTTTGATGTTTAAGTAACTTTGTGACAATGAACTCTTCAGAATCAAGTTTATACAATGCTTTAAGTGAACTGCTCTAACCAAGGTTTTTAAGGTCTAATTAGTCTTATTTAAATAATTGATTTAAATTGATTACCTTAATTAATTAATTATAGGAAAAGCCTGAGTATATAACAGCTTGTTTCATAGCATTGTTTATGGTCTGATGAAGCGTACAGGAGTACGCGAAAGCGCTCACCACTAATAAATTCTTTGTTTTATTATAAGTCGTGCAGAGTCCGGAGTTTATGTTTTATCACATGTTATGCACGGTATAAGTTTCTTGTACTCAAAAAACAGGGACGATTTTTATAAATATGTTTTTTAAACTAACTTGTATTTTGATTATACATTTAAGTCCTATGTTTTGTATTTAATTGGTCACTTGTCATGTGATTAAGGGGGGAAGGGTTATTTAAGTCTATTTAGTCCATATGTTTTTTACTCTGATGAAGTCTGTTGTATTTCCAGATGAAAGCACTCAGTGGAATTAAATATTTGTTTCTGTGATTTTTTGCTCCTTCTCTTAGTCTTTGGTTTGTCTTTTCTAAATATCAATATGACTTGCTAGTGGTCACCAGCAAAATTCAAAGGAAAGACAAGACAAGCATGCAATAATGCCCAGCAATGGTGAAATTCCCCCGGATTTTCTAAACTTTCATGCAGGACTAGCTTAGTCCTGCACGAAAGCCCATTTAGGAGCAGGATGGCAGCACCATGCATATTTTTAAGACATTCTGCCCGAGCTCCTAGGCTTACATGGAGTGTGTACAAGTGTAAACATGCCCCTGCAATGTAGAACAGCAGAAAGTGGTATGAAATGAGTGAGACTACTCATAGGTGTCTGCATATTCCCACCAACAGTCCCCCATGTGTAGAACAGCAACAGTATATATAAATTAAATGAAGAAACCCTTTTATTTTTTTTTTTAAATCTGTGTACAGCTAACCATAGCTGCACGAGTGTGCCCATCGCTTAGCTATGGTTAAAGCGGCTTAAAAGGCTGAAGAGGATAACAAGGAAGATATAGTCAATGAAGCAGCACAGCAATAGTGTAGAGGGTAGAGCATTCATCTAACGAGCAGGCATTCCTGGTTGGAGTCCCACTGCAGCACAATCTATTTTACATGGCAAAGCACAATATAACCAACATTTTTTGTTGCAAAACCCACTAAATAACATATATTTATGAACTGGAGTACTGTAGGAAATGCACATGTGAACCACCAGTGTCATAATGAATAAGGCACTAATAAGCAGGTCTAAGCACAAATAAGCAGTAGTAAGCATATGTAAGCACTAGTAAGAGTGTTTAAGTGCGTTTGCTTGGGGGTAAGCACTGCTTACACAGGTTAAGCAATGTAGAAGCTAACTGAGTATAAGAAACTGTAACCGGAAGTTAGCAGTGCTTACCACCGTGCAAACATGTGCAAACCTGCTGACAACTGCTTTAAAGTGCCTTAATCACTCTGTATCTAACGGCCCATGTTCTGCCCAGCAACAAAATAAATAGCCTCTGCAAGGCTCAAACCCAAGACCCTGTACACTACAGTCACAGTAGTTAACCACTAAGCCATCATAGCAGTACATATGACTTGAAGTTTCAACAAACAAATCTTCACCATAGGAAAATCAAACTTAACATGTGAAAGGAATCTATGTACAGTGTGATGTTGTATAACCTGCTGCATAACATAAATATGTGAACTGGAGTACTGCAGTAAGGCCAGATGTGAGGTGTTATTGTAATAAAGTGTTGAAGTCCCCAGGACCCCATACAGTGTACATACACATGAATCACGGATACCAGGCACATATATAACATGTAACAAATAATAAATCAATATCAAAAGGAAAATATAATGCAAATTAAATATTAAGCAATGCTAAGCATTGCACAGCTGAGCTTAGTTGGTGTAAGCAATGTGTAGGCTGGCTAATTCAATCTGTCCAGTGGTATACCCCTTTAAGCAATGCCAACATTAGGTAAGCAGGAGTGCCCATAGCTTAGCCTTTTCAAAACCGTCCAATCATGGGAAAGTGCAGGAAATCGGGCATATTTAAACTTCACAGGCGTGAATATGTCCCATAACTGGTTGCAGGTCTCTACTGTAGGCAGAACGGCTGGAGTTGGATAAAGACACTCGATTTAGAGCGCAGCGCTAGGGAACCCAGGAGTCCAAATTCATGGTATGGCTCCTGGTAAAACACCATGAACAGAGACTACTGCAGGGCCAGTATTAGGGCTCTCAGTATAAAGTGGAGGCCTGGGACAGTCTTGCCCATGACTTCACCAGTGCCACTGGTATCCCCCAGTCTGGTGAGCAGGTCATGCATCACCATGGTAACCTGAAGCGGCAGAGGGGGATCTCTTGGAGAAGTGGATCCAAAAATCAAGGTAGATGGCTGATGCCCTAGCACTAAGTACTCATTCTACTATGTAGATAATGATTGCCTAGCTTGTGTATACTATGGATAGGTAATGGCTAAATATTACTGTATTTCTCTGACAGCTGCAGATGAGCAGGCTTCAAACCAGCAAGCCCATGCTGCTAGGCTTCAAAGGCTGCATCACGAGACAGGTTAGTAATAATCTTGCAGGTACTGTCTTAACAAATAAATATAACAGTTCTAGAAAATGTTGTACCAGTATAAAAATGTATTTTGTATGGGATGTACTGAATAAACTAGACAATATGGCAGGAAGACTGCCATATAGGTTGTGTGTAAATAAAGGTGTAATATCTTGTGAATAAAAGTATAACCCTTGGAGTGCTCATGTACATTCTTCTGTCATATGTTGTTGTAGTGATGATTTCGATAAATAGTACTGTTGTATTAAGCAGTGTTACCCGCACTGTTGAATGCAGATAAAATGTGTAGGAAGTTCAGTATAACAATGTTGGAAGTCCCAAGAGGTCAGTCATGTTGTACAACTGAGGGAGACTTAGACAGAAAACATTGGAATGCTTCACACCAATTCCCTGATAGCACAGTGTACTGTGATATCAACTGTAATATTTTTATCACACACAGCAGGAGTTTGAATCCCAGGAGTGGTAGTAAGTTGTATACATAATCATACCCCACAACTGTACAGTTTTTGAGAATGTTCAGATAGAAAGCTGTATGCATAATTAGACCTAACTGTACAGAATTTGCTAGAATTTTCAGATAGTAAACTGTAAGCATAATCATAACCATCAACTGTACAGACTGTGGCAGAATGTTCAGGTAGTAAGCTGTATGCATAGTCTTACCTCTCAACTGTTCGATCTGTCCAGCATGTCCAGATAAATGGCCCAAATCTGCTGCCCGGTAACCTGTTCCCCTCACAAATCAGTGTGATGATCCAAGAAATGTAGGCAGCTTTTACTGACATATAACTGATAGTCAGACCTGTACATAGTCAGAGGATGTATATGAAAACAAACCTGTCACTGTAGCATCTCACCTAATGTGTATGACAGCTATTCTCAAAATATGTCACATTAACACCTGTATCCTGTCAAGCCATGACCAGAGTGTGTGCAATAGCAGATTGTTAGGTATGTGTATAACATCAGCATGGAATCTGGGAGTATGTGTAGAATTTGTCAGGTAGTGTTAACAATGATTTTCTACACAGCTATAACAGGTAAGAGGCATAGACTATAGGTACAACTCAGTTCACTTATATACTTGTCTACAAGCATGGAATCTGGGAGTATGTGTAGAAATTGTCAGGTAGTGTTAATAATGATTTTATCAACAGCTATAACAGGTAAGAGGTGTAGACTAAATGTAAGACACAGTCCACGTATATACTAATCTACAAACATACCATTGTACAAAGTAAGGACATTGGGTAGTGTAATAATACATGTAAGGGACAGATTACTGCAGTAACTAAGAAAGTTGTGAAAACTGCAGGGATATATTAGTTGTTAATTGACCTATCTCGCTCACCCCCACCATATGTGCTACAATAACCTAACTACACACCTCAATGGGTATGTGTACACTCCAAACGTTTGTTGGGACATATGTCTTATTGGTTTATAAATCTTCACATTTGGTTCTATGCATGTGCCATGTTAAAATACTCCCATATTGGTGGCCTGTTGCCATCAATGAAACCTGCATGCTGTTGTAATGTCCACTGTTGTCCCATATATGCATGTGTTCTGCTTGCTCTGCAACTGTTGTAAATCTTGTGTATTGGGTTAATGAGAATACCCATGCATGCTGTTATAACTAATCCTTTACTAACTGATATCTTTCTTAAAACTGCAACACCATAGCTCATATGGGAAGGCTGGTCCCAGCGGACCCACCTGTTCCACCTCAGCTAGCCATGGCACAGGGCACCAGCACATCTCTGGCCCAGCCTGGGACTTCCTCCTCCATTGGACCTGTACCACCTTCGGGTAGAACTGCCACAGGGGATGGGGCTCACCCCCCCCCCTGGGAGCGGGGGTGGAGAGGCACCTGTCACCCGCCATCAGGTCCAGGCCGTGGTGCGTAGTGAGCTCGACAAGGAGATTTGAGACAAGCTATGCCAGCTTGAGGGCTGCGTGGCACAATTAGAGGGTGAGTCTGCCCCTCCTACCCATACCCCAGCACAGCCACCTTTGGGGCCATGAAGGTGCAGTGGTGACTGGCCATGGGTGGGGACCTCAGTCTCACTCTTTCCATTTGGGGGCTCATAGGCTTGCGACTTCCAAACACACCTCCCCATCCAAGGTGTGTCATATACCGCCCCTGTATGCATCTTGTTTGTCTTGTCTGTTAACCTACCCAACCTACCTCCCCAAATATACCTTCTACCCCTCCCCAACATCCCACTCTCACCTAAAAAAAAAGAGCAATATGTTCCCAAAAAAAAATCTTGCCCCATACATAGCTGTCCATTTCGCACACATGTCCACTGGACACATGTAATCTGGTCTAATTGGCATCACAACTTATTATTGTTGTCCTCACCCCCACCCAGGGGTTTGAGTGTCTAAATCTACCTCCAAATTCAGTGTATATGCACAACTGTTGCTGTAGAAAAAATGGGCAGCTATGGACCTCCCCTATACCCTTACTGCACATCCCTGGCTATTTTTTCTACTGTCTTTCCCTCTTTCTGCCCCTTTTTTCACCACTTTCCTATCAACCCCTTTTTCTTTTCTTTTAAAGAAATTAGCATGGGGTTAAGCAAGAGTAAGCACTTTTAAGCAGCAGTAAGCAGGATTAAGCCTGTTTGTGTGGGGGTAAGCCGGAAGTTAGCAGTGCTTACCTCTGCCCAAACACGTGCAAACCCACTTACAACTGCTTTAAAGTGCCTTAATCACTCTGTATCCAATGACCTGTGTTCTGCCTAGCAACAAAACACACAACCATTGCAAGGCTCGAACCCAGGACCATGTACACCATAGACAAAGCGGTTTACCACTAAGCCATGCCAGACATACATAGCATCCAGCCAGGTCATGCAACAGTACAGAGAATGTATACCAACATCTAGATGTATGTGTGTGTGTAAATATATTAATATCTAAACAGATACAACATAGCTATATATGTAGATATATATATATATAAATATTTAGAAATATATACTTATATATAAATATATATGAACATATATATATGCAAATGCCTACATCAACATATATGTCTGCACCTATATGTCTACATATACACAGCAAGTTACATATATGTACGCAGATATTTATCTATGTAGGTATATACGGACATAGTTATATATATGTAGGTATATATGGCCACATATCTGTAGATAGCAATGGTAAATTAACAAAAACAAATATGTCCGCATGCACCGTTAATGGGGTTGAGACGCCCCAAACAATATATGTCATGTACGAATAGGCATACCCCCCACAGCCAAGCACATCTGCCCTGCAATACACTACCAAGTGTTACAGATCCCATAATCAGGACCTAACTGACATGGGCACAAGATGTTAACAGTAATACAACCCACCAGTATAATGTCAGACTGGTATTGGTAACATATCATGCAGTACAGTCTGACTCCCATAGGAAATGTAAGATGTGGAAGCTATCAACATCCCCAGGATACATATACACAGACACATATATGCAGATACAGATATACACACACATGTGTGTATATATATATATATATATATATATATATATATATATATATATATATATATATATATATATATATATATATATACATATAGATAGATATACACGTGACTACACATACACACACACAGATATGTACAGTAAGATACATATGTAGACGGTGCACACAATATGGAACAGCCACTATGCCTACAATTCACACCTGAACAACTGGACATTGTCTGGGCCACCCATACAAATTACAATTGTTGCCTGCAACATATACCCACAGAGAGGTCATAGAAAAAAACACCACAAACAGGTTTACAGAAATGGAAAACCTTTATTTGTGTACTATTACAGTTCTATATGCCATGTCATATAGCTGTTCAGACACTGACATCCATATAAACAGAGTAATGTAACTGTGAAACAGTTATACTAATACAGTAGTCTGGAAAGGTTCTCAACTGTTGCTGTCCACGCCAAGGCCTTCAAATTGTACAATAGTACACCCTGTACAAAATCACTAGGTGGTAAAGACTTCAGTTGACCAAATGGGATATAACTGTTACATAACAAGGCATAACTGACACCATCACAAGCACACTGACAAAAAGAACAGTCTGTATGGCAGGAGGCGGTAGGCCTGCATTAACCCAATTTATGTGAGTTATGGAAATATATGTGAAGTATATGGTACTGTACATCCAGATACCTTAATGCAGCTCACCCCTGATACCCCCACATTTTCTAACAGCCTAGGTCATTTATGGTGCACCCCCCTAGACTCAATAATACAGGGCCATATATCACTGTTACATACACTGGCCTCTGGAGTGCATAAGGGCACACATGTTTTATGTAGGTGAAACCCACACATATATGGCTCCAGCCCCACCATATGTGTGGGGGATACAATGGCATTGGACTGATGGCAGCAATGGCAGTGTGATATACACACAGCCCACTACAGAACAACCACTGACAGCATGTCATGTGCAAAGCTTGGTATGTAGGTGGAGGACAGAGGCTGGAACTCAGGCCCATATTTAGAAAACTGTTGCCATACACTAAACAGGTCACTGGTGTTACAGGATAGTCTGCAACATACCCTTAGCCAGGGAATTGAGGTTAGAAACATAAATGGATGTAGCCATGTACTGATAGCACTCAATACACACACTGCCAGTGAACTATCTGACACAGGACCTGTGTGGTGGACAGACAAAACTTGATAGGCACACCTCTGGCCACCAAGTGGATAGGCCCACAGTTGAGAGCTATGCAGACAGACTGCATTCCAAGGTAAACTAGTATGTACATACACACCCTGTAACACCAGTACTATACAAAGCATAAAACAACTCTACTCACACTCTGTCTGTAGTTCTGGAACTTTCTACAAATATGTAGCTGGCCTGAGTGTGCCGGTTCCCCTGGAAGATGTATTGCTACCTGCTGTCTGTAACAATGATGCCCACACACAGGAAGGATGTCCATCACACAGTAGCAGCCCCGGCAGTGCGGGGTGTGTGCTGTCCACACCACACCACACCACAGCAGGCCACATGCACGTGGTCTTGGCAAGTCCCAGGAGGTATGTGGTACCGGCGGACAAATGTCATCAGCAGGTGAGAGTAGCACTTCAATGCCTGTACCTGGACATGCCCGCTGAAGTCCTGGCAGGCACAGTCCACATGTCCATGGCTGGAGGCAGTGAACTGCACACCCTGCCAGGTATTGTCTGCAGCTGTCCATAAACACCTGTGTAGGGCAGCCACAAGGCAGAACTGTGTGCATGCATACCCACACACTATGCAAACACACCTAGGGCAACCTCATACCTACACACACCACATCACCTCAGTCAGCTCCCCAGAGTACACCCCTCACCCACACAAATGGTGTCAAATGTATGGCCCACCCTCAGCCTTTGGCAGACCAACACCACACACTGTGCATATGATATTACCTGTGCCCCATTCCTGTCATCCATACCATCGATGCAGGGACAGGCTGATATGGTTCTGATGCACACAGTGACTGTACACAAGTGTACCACAGTCCTGCAGTGTAGCATGTTGTAGGGAGTAGAGTGTGAGGCATATTTGGCAGGTAGTGTAGTCATCCGGCAATGATGCCTTCCAGCTGTTAGTAACACTGCTTGCTTATGTTTTCTAATATGATATGCAATTGTGTTGCAGGTGTACATGTGTTAGCACGAGGATGCCCTGTGCATATGATGATACCTGTGCCCCATCCCTGTCATCCATACCATTGATGCAGGGACAGGCTGATATGGTTCTGATGCACACAGTGACTGTACACCAGTGTACCACAGTCCTGCAGTGTAACATGTTGCAGGAAGTAGAGTGTGAGGCATATTTGGCAGGTAGTGTAGCCATCCAGCAATGATGTCTTCTAGCTGTTAGTAACACTGCTTAGTTGTGGTCTCTAAAATGTTATCCATGTGTGTTGTAGGTGTACATGTGTCAGCATGAGGATGGTCTGCAGTCATATTGCACAATGGGGTATGTCACTGTGCTGATACCATGGCAGTGACATATCTGGGATACAGTTGAACACATTTCACAGGTTACTATACTGGGTATTGCCTGTGCTACATGGACAGATGGCCTACTGAGTCGTGTATACCCTGCAACCTGAAGTAGATCCATCCACATATACACACACTGTTACTTGCCAACACTGGGACTAGACCCCTACCTAGCAATGTCATGATACTGATGTGTGTGGCTTACATTGCACAAAAACTGCCTTAACCACTCTGTATCCAACAGCCCTTGTTCTGCCCAACAACAAAATGAACAGCCATTGCAGGTCTTGAACTCAGGACCCTTTACAGTGAAGTCACAGCACTTAACCCCTACGCCATGACTACTGCAGAAACAAGCGTTGTTTTACCAATATAGCTGTCATTAAACATATCGAGTAGTATTGAACAATTGCCTTTACTTCCTAGATTGTGTAGTCCTTGTTATTAATATGTCTGTTGCATCACATATGTTGTTTTATCATAATGTACACATAGTAGATACATACACTGAGATACATGTGGGAGGGCATACACAACCACGATGTTTACTCATGAGAGGAATATGGTTGTATACATATCATAGGTGTATAGATGTCTACATGTACATACACAGGTATACACATACATATGTCTGTATACACATCTGTATAGTGCTACATTTATATGGCCATGTGTACATCTCTTCGTATGTACATATGTATACATATCTATACATGTATGTATATATACATGTGTATATACAGGTATACGTATATGTACATATAAATATATGTATATATATATATATATATATATATATATATATATATATATATATATAGCTATATATGTATGCACATCCTATGTATACAGATATGCCTAGTTATGTTGGTATATATATATATATATATATATAGATATCTATAACTATATGTGCATACATATCTATTCTGATATACCTACTACTGTTGATATATCTGTAGATATCTATACGTATATGTGCATAGGTATCACTATCTGTATATGTGTAGACATATAGTGCTCTGTATATGTATATATCTGGGTGTGTATATGTCTATCTATGTACATATACATACCCATCTATATATGTCAATATGTATATGTGTAATCATATATATAGATATCTGGATAATTATATGTACAGATATTTTCACCTTATGTCCTGAACATGGAGTATAGCCCTACCCCAGCCCCTATAGTCCCAACTTCGTAGTGCAAGGGGATGTCAGGTATGTATAGCAGGTATATTAGTAAACTATTTCTACTGTAATTGGAATTGCCTTCACAGACATAGTGTGTGTGGGAGGTCACATTTGCTTTCCAAATGTGTGCCATTGGCTACTGACAGACATCCTAAGGACATCATAGTAAGATACCACTGCTAGCATGTAATGCCCCTGTGGACTGCAGCAGAGATATTAGCCAATATCTGTGGACATTCATTCTGAAACACTCTGTACAGTCCAGAGGTAAACACAGAACCCCTTAGTGTAAAACATGTGTACCATGCCTGACAATATGGATGTTAACAGCCATGTAGATGGGTATAACACATAACAACTGGTATACATATGCCACCATAGGTTATGCATTCACATAGCCCTGTCTGGCCTGACACATAATAACCACTGGTACAGAGGTGCCATGGCCACATACTACCCACTAGATATTTACATACATCTGTACAGCATCCCACTGCTCTGTCTGACATACATGACAGTTAAGGGAGGCCTGGCAGCAGTACATCTGGCAAGTATCTGCACATGACATCTCACTGGTAAGTACACTAAGCTGCTAGGCATGTAACAATGGACTGTGTGGGCTACAGGCATACTGGCTCAACACTGGCCTACATCTCCTATGGGGGAATGCACATGTACCTGCATATATAGCAGGCTCTGCAGTCATGTCACAGCACAGGGTAAGATACACCTGTGTGAAAGTGCATAACCACAACCAATGTGAACACAGCCACAGCCACAATATGGTAAGCTAGCATGATATTACAGTATATGGACTATCTGTTCAACACCATCCTCATATGTGCCACTCACAGACTAATCCTACATATGCTGGGCTACTACACGGATTGGTCTGCTGGCTGTCTGTGGTATAGGACATGTGTGTGTATGGCCCTACAAACATGTAAGCCAATATGGTAACATACAGTGGAGTAGCATGTAAGATCAGATAGGACGGGACGTATAACAATGACATCTACCACAGTCTGTACACAGGCTAAAGTACATATTAACAATACACACACTGTCGACATTCACCATAGGTACACAGACCTCAGTACTGTACAAACGACCACAGAATGTCCAAGTTATGTCATCAAATATAACCCCTACTTTACATAACATGTGTACCATTCTGATATCTTACTGGCTTGTTATCAGATATGATGACACTAATGATGGTGTACAACACACATCATCATCATCTTCTTTTGGCTGTTCCCATTAGGGGTCACCACAGCAGATCACCTGTTTCCATTTCTTCCTGTCCTCTGCATCTTGCTCTGTCACAACAACCACCTGCATGTCCTCTCTCACCACATCCATAAACCTTATCTTAGGCCTTCCTCTTTTCCTGTTACCTGGTAGCTTCATCCTTAGCTTCTTTTTTCCCAATATACTCAGCACCCCTCCTCAGCACATGTCCAAACCAACGTAATCTTGCCTCTCTGGCTTTGTCTCCAAACCTTCCAACCTGGGCTGACCCTCTAATATACTTATTCCTAATTCTGTCCACCCTTGTCACACCCAGTACAAATCTTAACATCTTTAACTCTGCCACATCAAGCTCAAACTCCTGCCTTTTTGTAACACACATGCACCTCTTAATTCATGACATATGTACAAAGGTTGACAGAGTTGTGGCTGGAAGCACATACACAGGGCTAATATTTACATGATGCTGTGATAACTTTATACATTTACTGTTGTAACAGGGTTTGTTGCAACATATGTCCTATGAGGGATATGAAGTCAGTAACTGTCACGGCTTTCACCATCTATGTACTGCAATCCTTACACTACCTTCTGCAATTCACAGATACATGCTCTGTGGGTAACACATGAAAACAAGGGCACAACACACTGCCCAGTCTGCAGATAACCCTACAGATGGGGATTCCTCATAAACATAGAACTGACGTGGCAGGTATTAAAACATGTAGGACAGCCATATCCACACACACACTGTTAAACCAACATTACTCCATATGCAGTATAGAAGCACTTACAGTCTGTAGCCATGTCAGGCACATCCCCCTCCTGTTTGTTGCCCTGTTTCCACAGAGTATGTTGTTAGAGGTAAATCCCCAATTCATCTGAGATGCTGTTTGCCAAACAACAGATCTAGTTCCTGCTCACAATGAATGAAAAGGGCCAACACCAACATAATGTTCCTAGATATTGGAGTGTGTTTCTATGCAATTAGCTATGGGAATGTTACCACAGCTATTCCACATGCAATCAGCTAGGGGAGGGCTGCAATTCATGCAGAGGCCATCAGCTGATCATGAGCATCACTGAAAATACACGTGCTGCTGCCTAAGCAAAGCAGATGTGGGTCTCTACATCCACCAGGGATGAAGTGAGAGAGGCAGACAGAGGCAAAGACAAGTCAGTGAGGGGTGGGAGAGTAAAACCTAAGCATATTTGTGTCACACACCTACCAGCACAGTGTATCAAACCCCTGCCGACTATGTAGGGCTATCACATTTCTATGCAGTTATTGGATGCACCACATAGGTTACATGTTGTGGAGCCCTCAGAACATATATGTGATGGTGAGTGACATCTGCAACAGGGATATGGTAGCTATACGGTAGGTGTAGTACACATACCTGTCCGCATGTACAGTTGCCAGCATTAAAACACAGCCACATTCTCACAGGGATGCACACACATTGACACACTTCTCAGGGCCAGGAATACAACCCATTACTAGTGAGACTGCCACAACACAATACTGTGGAGGTATCACATGCACCATAGGGGTCATACAGAGGTGATATGGGCAAAGGATATGGGGAGGTGTCTGACATCAGACAGCATGCTTCAGTATGCCAATATGGGTTGTAGTGAGTGTGGATGTGATTATACGCATCATACAACACACATACAAACACACAGGGTGCCAGTACTGACATGCATGGGTGCATTTCTGCACGGGTGTGTGGTGCCGACTGTGCCAGACGGTTATACAAGGCTAGGTGATGGGTATACCTTGGCATCAGGCCACATGACAATGGTCAGCATTGTGGCTCAGAGCTGTAGTTTCTGCATTTGCCCACACAGGTGGGTATTGTATCCCCCATCCAGTCACCTGGGTGACTATTGTGTGTGGCCAATGCTGCGCATCACTTACCATGTACGTGTTCCTTAGTCCATGATATGGATGGGGTATGGGATGTGCACACCTCCCACATGCATGTACAGTGACATGTGGAACTGTATCTGGGGTGTCTGGCCCATATTGTGTACACAGATTATCAGCAGATGTGCCAGTCTTGGCCACCTGTGGTGAGAACTGGTGATGGACTGCAGGTTTACCCTGCACCTACATTGATAGCATGCTATCAGAATTCCTGGTGTCAGTGGCATCTGTCCATACAGGGCATGTTTTCAGGCATGGTATGTCCTTTGTGGGTCACGTGATGGCACCACAGGTGTTGCAGGCGTCCAGTGGGGAACATGGGGAAGGTGCACTGTCTGCATGCGCATGCCTATTGGACAGATGGACAGGGTGCCAGGCCCTCTGTAGCCCACTGAAATCACTCCATAGTTAATATCAGTGGCCAATATGCAGTGTACTACCCACATATTGGCTGTTGCCTAGGCATGTGTGTATGGGACATGGGTTGAAAGTGTGGGTAATACCGGGGTTGCTAACTGTGATTGCCTGGCCTTGATGTCACATATGGATATGGATTTGCACCCCAGCCTCTTGGGTATTTCACATCTGTTATCCCTGTATGGTGGACATTGTGATATATACTAGGGCCACCATATAAAAAATTAGCAAAATCCACTCCACATTGGAACCAGGTATCACACACTCACCTCCACACAGGATATGAGTTACATACACACACACACTTGTCATGTCTAGGAGTAGAACCCCTACCTAACTAGTTTATTACACTACAACACTACGCAGTTATACTATGTGCCACAGAGATTACTGGAGTACCACTTCCCCAAAGGTGTATATCACATTGGATGACATCAGCAGGATTGGCAAAGTAGGACATTCGACTTGTATTGAGTGTGACTAGGCTAAAATGTATTGCTCCCTACACAGGCAGTGACACACACAAAACATCCAAAACTGACATGTGTGGGTATAGAACCCCTAATAGAGGACTATATCACACTACAGCATGGAGCTGTTACAGGACACACCACATGGATTGTTGGAGAGCTCCTTCCCCAAAGGTGTATTTCACAATGAATGACATCAGCAGGATTGCCAAAGTAGTGCATTTGAAATGTACTGAGTGTGACTAGCCTAAAATGCATTGCTCCCTGCACAGACATTGAAACACACACAAAACATCCACAACCGACATGTGTGGGTATAGAACCCCTAACAAAGATCCAGATCACACTACAAGAGAAAGCTGTTATGGGGCACACCATGTGGATTACCAGAGAGCTCTTTCCCCAAAGGTGTATTTCACAATGAATGACATCATCAGGATTGCCAAAGTAGGGCATTTGAAATGTACTGAGTGTGACTATCCTAAAATGTGTTGCTCCCTACACAGACATTGGAACACACACAAAACATCCTGAACTGCCAGGGGTAGGTATATAACCCTACCAGAGCTCTATATCACACTACAGCAGTACGCAGTTACAGGACATGCCACAGAGATTGCCAAAGTAGGGCATTTGAAATGTACTGAGTGTGACTATCCTAAAATGCATTGTTCCCTTACACAGACATTGGAACACACACAAAACATCCTGAACTGTCAGAGGTGGGTATAGAGCCCTACCAGGGGTCTATAGCACACTACAGCAGTATGCAGTTACAGGACACACCATGGAGATTAGTGGGCAACATCTTTCCTAGAGGTATATTTCAAGGTGGATGACATCAGCAGCCTTGCCAAAAATGAGCATTTGAATTGTAGGGAGTGTGACTCCCCTAAAAAGCATTGCTCTCTACAAAGACAGAGTCAGACAGACATATACTCGCCATGTCTGGGATTAGAACAGCTACCTAATTAGGTTATCACATTAGAGCAACACACAGTTACAGGATGTACTATGGAGATTACTTTGCTGCCCCTTCCCAGAGGTGTATTTCAAGGTGGATGACATCAGCAGCCTTGACAATGATGAGCATTTGAATTGTAGGGAGTGTGACTACTCTAAAAAGCATTGCCCTCTACACAGACAGACACACACTTGTCATGTCAGGGATTAGAACAGCTACTTAACTAATTTATTCTATTACAGCACTCTGCAGTTACAGGACACGCTACGGAGATTACTGGGCTACAACTTCCCAGAGGTGTATTTCTAGGTAGATGACATCAGCAGCCTTGCCAATGATGGGCATTTGAATTGTAGGGAGTGTGCCTACCCTAAAAAGCATTGCCCTCTAAACAGACAGAGTCAAACAGACACACACACAAACTTGCAACGTTTGAGATTAGAACAGCTATTTAACTAATTTATCATACTACAGCTGTACACAATTACAGGATGCACTACAGAGATTACTGAGCTATAGCTTCCCAGAGGTATATTTCTGGGTGGATGACATCAGCAGCCTTGCCAATGATGAGCATTTGAATGGTAGGGAGTGTGACTACCCTAAAAAGCATTGCTCTCTACACAGACAGAGTCAGACAGACATATACTCGCCATGTCTGAGATTAGAACAGCTACCTAATTAGGTCATCACATTAGAGCAACACACAGTTACAGGATGTACTATGGAGATTTCAGGGCTGCCCCTTCCCAGAGGTGTATTTCAAGGTGGATGACATCAGCAGCCTTGACAATGATGAGCATTTGAATTGTAGGGAGTGTGACTACTCTAAAAAGCATTGCCCTCTACACAGACAGACACACACTTGTCATGTCAGGGATTAGAACAGCTACTTAACTAATTTATTCTATTACAGCACTCTGCAGTTACAGGACATGCTATGGAGATTACTGGGCTACAACTTCCCAGAGGTGTATTTCTAGGTAGATGACATCAGCAGCCTTGCCAATGATGGGCATTTGAATTGTAGGGAGTGTGCCTACCCTAAAAAACATTGCCCTCTAAACAGACAGAGTCAAACAGACACACACACAAACTTGCAACGTTTGAGATTAGAACAGCTATTTAACTAATTTATCATACTACAGCTGTACACAATTACAGGACGCACTACAGAGATTACTGAGCTATAGCTTCCCAGAGGTATATTTCTGGGGGATGACATCAGCAGCCTTGCCAATGATGAATATTTGAATGGTAGGGAGTGTGACTACCCTAAAAAGCATTGCTCTCTACACAGACAGAGTCAGACAGACATATACACGCCATGTCTGGGATTAGAACAGCTATCTAATTAGGTTATCACATTAGAGCAACACACAGTTACAGGATGTACTATGGGGATTACTGGGGTGCCCCTTCCCAGAGGTGTATTTCAAGGTGGATGACATCAGCAGCCTTGACAATGATGAGCATTTGAATGGTAGGGAGTGTGACTACTCTAAAAAGCATTGCCCTCTACACAGACAGGCACACACTTGTCATGTCAGGGATTAGAACAGCTACTTAACTAATTTATTCTATTACAGCACTCTGCAGTTACAGGACATGCTACGGAGATTACTGGGCTACAACTTCCCACAGGTGTATTTCTAGGTAGATGACATCAGCAGCCTTGCCAATGATGGGCATTTGAATTGTAGGGAGTGTGCCTACCCTAAAAAGCATTGCCCTCTAAACAGACAGAGTCAAACAGACACACAAATAAATTGCAATGTTTGGGATTAGAACAGCTACTTAACTAATTTATCATACTACAGCTGTACACAATTGTGGGACGCGCTACAGAGATTACTGGGCTATAGCTTTCCAGAGGTGTATTTCTGGGTGGATGACATCAGCAGCCTTGCCAATGATGAGCATTTGGATGGTAGGGAGTGTGACTACCCTAAAAAGCATTGCTCTCTATAGAGACAGACAGACACACACAAACACACACTTGCTATATCTGGGAATTGAACTCCTATCTATTTATTTTATCACACTATAGCAGTCCAAAGTTATGGTATGCACCACAGAGATGATTGGGCTGCAGCTCTCCCAAGGGTGTATTTCACAGTGGATGACCTCAGCAGGCTTGTCATAGTAGGGCTATGGGGAGGGCAGTGTGCATGGGCCATAATCCATTCATCTAGAGGTTGACACGCCACATGCAGGCACACACAGGGTCATATTTCACAGGTACGTGTATACAGCTGCTAGATGAATACTTCCTTGTACAGTCATGTTTCACAGCTGGCATGTGCACCAATAGTCTGTAATGCTGACAGATACTGGTGGCTAGTATCTGCAATGAGTGATATCTGAACCTCATGTGTTTGGGGCCTTTTGGCTGTGTTCTGGGTGGGACAGGCCTGGATGGCTCCTTGTCACAGTCACCCTCTTCCACACATCTATGTATGTCTACCTTTGGCTTATTTTAGTGTGTTGTCCTTACATATATGTCTGTATTCCTATCAACTGTGTGTGCAAGGCATGCATGGTGCATACAGACGAGTGTCTGCACTAACAACTGCAACTGCCAGATATGTCTGTTCCACTGGTGTTTACAGACATGGCCTTCATGTGTTTAAGTGTGTGAGCATGCCCAGTATGGGCTTCTGTATTTAATGTGTGGATCGAGTCCAGGTATTTTGTACTGCAGTGCTGATGATGTACACCAACAGGTGGCATGCTGTTTCTGCAGGATATCCATCAGGCATTTGGCATTGACTGTCCCTACATTTCTGCATAAGATGGGGGGGCTCAGCCAACTCTTTCTACATTTCTACACAGGATGGGGGGCCACACCTGACTGTTATCACATTCCTATGTAGGGTGGGGGGGGCACACCTGACTATTTCTACATTTCTACACAGGATGGGGGGGGGCACCTGACTGTTATTACATTACTACATGGGGGGCACACCTGTCTATTTCTACATTTCTACACAGGGTTGGGGGGCACACCTGACTGTTATTACATTACTATGTAGGCTGTGAGGGGCACATGTGACACTTGTACACATTTGCTATGACTGTACTGGTATTCAGGTACTCCATTTCATTCCTGTATTGTTAACTATCATGCTGACTAGAGGCATACCAGTGTACTACAGATCATAGCTTTGGTTGCCCTACATATTATTGTCTGACTTCCTACCCTTCAGAACTAACATCCCACTGCCTGCTCTGCTGTAGTCTGTCTGTGAAGGCCTGGGGGGGTGAACCATAGCCATCATTCAGGGGCCATGGCACAGCCTCTGTTTGGGTTTGCCTACACCTATCCTGCTGGCTGAGACTGTTGAACCACCCTGACTGGCATGTGTGGGTCATATGGACACACATGTCACTCAGCACATTTCCTACATTGGGTTTTGTCACCCTGTGTAGTACTGGCTACCATGGTGACTCCAGTATGTGTTACAGATGTCATGGTGCCAGTATGAGTGTCTACTGTCTGCTGCCATAACATTCAGCCACTCAATTCCCTTGCATGCTCACATCCATACCATAGATACAAGTAATGACACATTCTACTCCATTTGGCAATTGGTAAATTGATTGACTTACCTTGAGGGTGTGCCAGAATTGCGGATGGTGCTGGAGGGCTGCCTATGTCAGATGCACATAGTACACTCCCTATACATGGTTGAGCACATGTAGTGTCATGTTTGGCATCCCTTTTTCTGTATGTGCAAGTCAGAGAGATATGTCATTCCCTGGGTCCCTACTATGTCAGTGTATGTGCTATGCGTTATCTCTTTGACAAAGCCTCGGCATACTGGGCATGCCTCCATCTGCCTACTGGGGCAGGCTCAGGTTGTTCCTCCTCCGAGTCACTCTGTGCCTGTGCAGGCCTTGGCAGTGGTGGAGGGCTGTGTGACCCAGCCCCACGCTGTTCCTGCTGCAGCTGTTTCCACAGGGTCATATTGTGTAGTATAGCACATACCATAACAATTTGGATACATGTAGCTGGTGAGTACTGCAAGGCTCCACCAGATGTGTCCAGACACCAGAAATGTGACCTGAGCATCCCAAACACATGCTCCATTATAGGTCTGGTCTGTGCATGTGCCTCATTATGGCATTCTTGTTTGGGTGTGTGTGCATTTCATCAGCCACGGCTCCAGTGTGCAACTAGTATCCCCCACTAGGTGACCATAGGGGATGTCCCCAATGGCAAATCTCTGGTACAGCTGCATCAGATGCCAATTGGGAATCATCATAGCTTCCAGGGCAGCCAGCACACACATTCATTATAATGCTCTGGGCATCACGTACAACCTGGCAGTTGATGGAGGGGATGCCACTGCGGTTGATGAAGCCCCTACCCTGATCACTGGGTGGTGCTTTGATGCATATGTGTGTGCGATCTATAGCACCCACTACCTCAGGGTATTCTGCTATTTGGTGGAGGAGACGCATATTGCTGGTCAACACCTCACGGGTGTTGAGGAAGTATATGCGATCATTGGCATGTGCTGACATGACATCCAGGAATTGGTTGAATACTCTGGATGCTGATGCCTGTGAGATCCCCATGATATCCCCAGTTGAGCTATGGGAGGTACCTATGGCTAGTATTCCTAGGCCTACAAATACCTTGGTATCCACTGGGATGGGTTCCCCTTGGTCAGTGTGGTGTGTCAGGTGTGGCCGGCACAGCTCAACAATTTGCTGTAGGAGGTCTCTGTCCACCCTATAGCACCCCACTATCTCCAGCTCATGTAGCCCCTGGTAGGTTACCCTGGGTCTGTACACTCTTCTCCATCTCCTCACTGTGGGTTGATTGGCAGCATTCACATCCTCATCACCCTTAGCCTCTTGCACATGTTGTTCTATGTTGTGTGCTGCAGCCCTTCTCATTTTGTAGATTTGTTTGTTAAAATTTCCCTGCTTGTATACACCAGTGGTGTAGAGTGTGGGAAAAACCAGAGGGTAAGGTGTTTGCTTAGTTTATAGTAGTGTTCTGGGCTGGGCTGGTCTGCTACCTGTGTAATTGGCTGATTCTGATACATTTCACCTGCCTGCTAAGCTAGTTCTCCTTGATTACCTTCCTACTGCTGTTCTTCCTTCCCATTGCCTTCCTGTTTAAGCCTGGGGGCACACAGTGCAAACAGAGTGCTCAAATGTGCACACTGCTGCTATTTCCTGGTTTAACCTCTTTTTTCTTCCTGTAAAACCCAGTGTGTGGCGCACACACCCACTTAATCTTCATAAAGAGTGCTAAGCAAGCTTAGACACACCCCCTAGCTTAGCTGTGCTGAGCTAGGAGCAAACCGGAGCCACAGGACTCCAGTCTGCTTGCAGTATGCCTGACACACACTCCCATGATGTCACCTAACTACTAGGCTTGCACCAAGCTATTCCTATTCTTACACTGTTGGGACCTGATGCACATGCTGGGGAAAACTGGGTTTCACTATCCTTACCCTCATTTGCATAGGATTGCCTGCGAGTGCATTGTTACATGTCTCACGCTGAGCCTCCCCCCTGAGCAACCACTACTCACTGCCCAGGTTGTCTTCTGCCTGCCATTGACTTGCAAGGCAGAATAGTGATTTTAGTTAGACTGCTTATTTTAAGTTTATTTTATTATTTTCCCCCCAATCCTGTTTGCCCTACGCTTAAACAGCCGAGATCGGCTAAAAAAAAATAAAAGTTGATTTTTGAATTTTTTTTTTTTTTTATGTTTGCAATGCAAATGGCCTTATACTTGGCCATTGGCATGCTAACTACATGATATGCAGCCTTTATTTGGAGCTGTCATAGCTCCATTTTGGACTTTGCAGAAATGTACTCGGTTACTAACCGAGTACATTTCTGCAGATAGCACAAGTCCTGCACTGACTGTTGCAAGCTTCCTGTATTGCAAAATCACCTCATTTGCATAGATTTCTCTTGCAAATGGGGTGATTTGCATACCAGGGCTTAGTCCATGCAGGATTAGTGCAGGAGCGCTCTTGCACACCCCTGCAGGCTGTTCCTAGATCGCACGGCAGACATATTGCCTGCTTGAGCTCCTGCAAGCTTTTGAGAATCCGGGGGATTACTGGGAAACTAACAGACTGCCCAGTGAGTTTTTGGGCCTGTCCACCCCAGGAAGGTCCATTATTCCCCTATAATATCTACTCTGGATGGCATTATTGTACTTAGAAAATGGACTAGATGTTAAATTTGTATTTTTTTTAAACCCCAGCAGGACAGGAGACCCACAAAAGATGTTTATTGAGCACTTTCGTTTGGTATAATACAAAACCTCATCAGAATATCTAGTAGAAAAACAAACAGACAACTGACTCAGCAAAATGTATATGTATATATATATATATATATATATATATATATATATATATATATATATATATATATATATATATCCCATCATGCAAAAGTTAATCAAATAACAATTATGCCTATCCTTCCTACTTAAAGGAATATTATCAAAATTAGTAAATAAATACCTACAAATATAGATAATACATTTGATAAAACATAAAAAGGCTTAAAACTTCATAAAATCCTATCTAAACTAAAACATATGTGTATATGTATATCTATATATATATATATATATATATATATATATATATATATATATATATATATATATATATATATATATATATATATATATATATATATATATATATATATATATATACATACATTTCTAGCATACATTTAAATGAGGAAATAAATAAATAACTACATGAAGCCATCAGCTTTTAACCTAAGAATAGAACCAATTGATACATTCTTATATAGCCCTGGTTGTTGGCTGGCATTAGTTCTCAATTGCCACCGCAACTCTAATCATTCTAAAAAATCATTTTTAGGACCCCCTCTGTCATTCAGAAACACCTGTTCCAAAATGGTAAAACTAAAATAATGCCCTTCATTTTCCATGATATGTGAGGGAAGGGCATTTTTTGCATCCTTCTTTTTAATGTCATAGTAATGCTGATATATTCTCATTCTTAGTGCATTAATAATTTTACCTATATAAAAACTTTTACAAAAGTTAGACAGGGCAAGATACACCACACCTTTTGTACTACAGGAAAACTTCTTTTTATAGAAACATTTTTCCATAATTAGGTATTGAGACACTAGTCCATTCTAAAATGTATTTACATTGCAAACAAAAACCACATTTTGACATGACATTGACACAGCACTCAATAAACATCTTTTGTGGATCATCTGTCCTGCTGGGGTTTATTTTTACTTGTTTGCCTTTCATTCGTTTTTGTGGTTTGGAGATGGAGGAAGCAGGTACTGTGGATCCACCTCCTTTGAACTTATTGGCATCCTCGCTACAAACCTTAAACAACACAGTGGGTAGCTTGGTGATTTTAATGGAGAGACTGACTCAACAGCATCGTCCATCCACATCGACACAACCTGATGGGTTTATTAACCAAGGTGTAGACGATGGGAGCTTCGACGAAGGGATTACTCCTGCCCAATGCCAACAGATTGGTGTTAGCCAATCGGGTGGCTCGAATTTGCATATGGTTTCAAACGGTGAACATAGAAGGGGTGATTCCTTCTATAATTGGAAGAAAATCTCTATCTCAGTGGCTTGAAACCGACAGTGAATGGCATTCTGGTAATCACAATTATTCAAAAGAGTATAACGGAACATTGGACGAACAACTTAAACTGTTTGAGTCCTGTATACTAGAATATCGCAAATTACAACTTGAGAACAATTATTTAAAAGAATGTAAATGCCGTGAGGAAATTCCAAAAGGGCTTCAGTATTGGAAGTATCCATCCAGTTTAGTTAAAGACTTTTTACTACATGTAGAATTGTTGCAGTTATTCAACAGACATGGTTGCGAGCTCTTGGACTGTCTCATTAAGGACAATGATAGGAAGATTTCAGACCTTTTTGGTAAGGTTAAAAAGTTAGGATATCCAGGTGCCAAACCAAAGTGCAGGAACAAAAACTTTTATTTTCAGCTTCACCAGTAAAAGCGTTTAATACTAATATGAACAAAAGATGAGTTATGATATAAAAAATACAACAATAACTAACATTATCAGTTTGTATTAGTACAAAAAAAGATCCTTTTATTTTAAATGCAGTGTAATTTATAATTAATTGATTATCAATTAAGTAATTAAGTAGGGCAGAAATAGTATAAAAGAATCTGCCTGGTAATGAATTAAATGTCTTGATAAAGCCTGGGAGGGCCCGGGTGAAAGCGCTTGACGGGATATTTGGATTTACTGTATGTTTTTAACGCTTTTACTGGTGAAGCTGAAAATAAAAGTTTTTGTTCCTGCACTTTGGTTTGGCACCTGGATATCCTACTTTTTAAAGTTTACCAGTTGGTGCTGTTCCTGTAAAGGAGTTTGGTGTTTGGTTATCTCTTTTGTGCTACGTAGGATCCATGGCTGAACGAACTGTAAGTGCGGAATATTGTGACACACCAGTGTTGTTGCAAACCGACGAGGAAGGAACGGATGACGTCCCGGTAACGCGACGCGAATTTAAGCAGGTGATGTGCCTGCTTTCTCAACTGACTGGGCTGCTTATTAACAATGGTTCGCAAAGTACCGGAGGAATACCAGCAAACCAGGAGCAACTACTGGCGGCAAGTGGCTCAATCTCCTTAAAACCAACAAACGGAACTGTCGAAAATGTCGAGATGGATACTAACATTAACGCGGAACGTATAACTGTACAGCAAGTAAAAAGTAAACGTGGAAACACTCATCCTACTTCCACTGGTCCCGACGGAGGTTTCAATTTCAATAAATGGACTAACAAAGGGTTTTCCTTTGGACAAGGTACTGTTTACACTAACGAAATTTCAAATAGTAACTTGGAAACAAAACTTAAAGAATTTAACAACAAATTGTATTCATACAAATCAACTAAGTTGGAAATAGATTACCTTACTGAATGTTTGAATGTAAAAAGAGTCCCTAAGGGACTACGCATTGTAAAATTCCCTAACAATGCTGCCCCTGGCAGTGAACTACACGAAGAACTAGTAGCCCTGTTCAATAGAACGGGACTTGAAATGTTGGGGTTAATGATTAAGGATTACGAGGTTAAAGCCTCACTTTTGCTTGATGAAGTTAATGTATTGAATAATAATATTGTTAAAGATACAATGTTTAGTAGTGTAAAGAAGGATTATGATACCACATTTAATGAGATTGACAACCACTGTGTTAGGATTGTTAATAGAAAAATAAAAAAGTTGGAGCGTGACTTACACGAGTACAGTACAGGACAGGCATACAAGTTTTATGGAAGAAGTAGATGGGGAAAAGATCAGAACCATAATAGCAATGTAGACAATGAACAGGACAATGTTTTTAATGAAGGGGGAGATGACCAGGGACCAAGAAGAAGTGAGAGATTGGCACAAAAGCAGAATTCATTACCTAACCAGATTAGGGCAGGCCACCAGGATTTTCAATATGGCCAGGGGAGACAGAGGAACAGAATAGGGAGTGCACTTACCAGGAGATGGAATCCCCCAAGGAGGCAATAATAGATAAAGCAGACTTTGAAACACCCGAAAATGGTGTCATACGTAGCTTAAGTTGCAATGTAGTGAAAGAAGGCAATTTCTCTATCTTTAACTATACGGAAAGTGAGGTTAGTAGTTTATTTTTTGAAGTATTTACCAAAGGTCTTCACTTTGTGCCACATAGCACCATCAATGTGCCTAAGACAATATTGGATTTGAAACTCTATACAAGGCGATTGAATTTAGCAGTGAATTTGAAAGGGAAAGTACTAGATAACAATAAGCTGTATAGGAAAAGTACGTGGAACCCCCCACTTCACCCGGTTATTAAAACATTCGAGGAATTAGTAGAAATAGAAATTCGGAATGCAAATACAGAAAAGAGGTTAGAAAGTAGTAACTTTTCTGAGGAATCTTACCAACTGATTAAGAAATTAAATAGTGAAGGTATCAGGGTGATGAAAACTGATAAAGGGGGGGGCGTAGTATTAATGTATCAGCATGATTACACAGCTGCCCTACATTCGCATCTACACAATAATGAACAATACAACCAGGTATCTATCAACGAAAGAAATGTTGCATACGCTAAAATTAAGTACAAGCTAGAGGACAATTTATACCAAGGAGCAATAAATGAACAGCTGTTCAATTATTTGTTGGTCCCCAAACCAGTTACCCCCATCATATTCGGTATTCCCAAGGTACACAAAGGGCTACAACCATTAATATTTAGACCTATTGTAGCTGGTGCCAAGGGAATTACTGAGCCACTAGGGAAATTTGTGGATGTAATATTAAAAAAGTACACAACAACTTTAAAATTTCTATGTAAAGATTCCTGGGAATTTCTGCGTAGTGTTAAAAAAGAACTTTTCCATGATACCAACTACATGGTCACAGTGGATGTGGTTGAACTATTTCCAAGCATCCCGCACGAAATTGGCTTGGAATGGTTCAATGAAATGTTAGCCGAAAATTCTAAGCTAGGTGGCAAAATAATAGCACTACTTGTGGAATTTATGGAAATCATTTTGAGGAATAATTTTGTATATTTTTGTGGAGAACTATTTAGGCAAAAAAGGGGAGTAGCTATGGGGACCCCTTGTGCCTTAACATTGTGTTAGGGTATTGGGAGTCAAAATACATATTTAATACAAAATGGGTAGAACACCTAACACACTACCGACGTTACTTGGATGATATATGCATTTTTTGGAAGGGCAGCAAGGAAGAATGTGAGCAATTTATTGAATACATTAATAATAGTACCAATTTTCTTAAATTCACATGTAATATAAAAACTGACAATTTACAATACTTAGATGTTGATTTGTGGAAAAACACAGAGAACAATTGTTTCATGTCCAGGATTTACCGAAAAGATAGCTATTCCAACATGTTCCTGCACTATAATAGTAACCATCCTTTATATCAAAGGAAAGGAATTATTAAAGGACAGGTAATTAGAGCAGCAAGAATATGTAGTGAGGAAACCTGGTTTGAAGACGAATGTTTGTTTTTAATGAAGTTATTCCAAGAAAGAAGCTACCCAAAACAGTTAATAGAGGTAGTAATGACAGAAGTGAGAAGGCAAAGGAAGGAAAACTACTTCCCTTTATTAGGTGAAGAGCGAAGATATGAAAGTAAGAAAATAGATAATGGATCAAAAGAGAATGAATGCCTTTTTGTTCACACAAATTGCAACGAAAGTGTAGCGGTAGAAGGGGCGATTAACAAATACTGGCCTATAATTACTATGAACGAAGAGTTTAAAAAACTGCTTGGGGGTAAACCACAATTTATTAGAAGGCGTAACAAAAACCTGAAGGAACTACTGGAAACAAACCCCGATGTAGGGCAAGGTGGAATGATCCAAAAGATTGGGACATTTAAATGCAATAGTTGCAAGCAATGCCCCAATATTATGAATAAAAAAGGATTCTACTTGAAGTCAAGGAAAATATATATAAAATCTCCTGGGTACTTCAATTGCAAAGCCAAAGGAGTGGTTTATCTGGGTTTATGTCAGTGTTGCAAAAGTTTTTACATTGGAAAGACAGAGAGAACACTGGCAAAACGATATTAGTAAAAGTAAAGAAACAAATGCCTTCTATAAACACTCCTTAGTATGTGAAAGAATGAAGATAGAATTCATGGTATTAGAACAGGTAAACATCAACCCCAGAGGGGGTGACTGGGAAACATCATTAGAGTTTAAAGAACTGCTTTGGCAGATAAGATTAGATGCGGCCAAAACCCCAGGTTTAAATGGAGCTATTAGTATTGGTAGCTTGTTAAAAATCAGAAGAGCTAAGCTATAATACAGTAAGATGTAATATTTTACAAAACCATTATTACAATATTAAAAAATGGTTAATAGCAAAGAAAGAACACATAGCTTGGGTCCCTGGACATACTAGAGGCAGTTAATAGAGGGTTGACCAAGATATTAACAACCACAGCCGGACACAGCACAGCGATGAAGTGTGGCAAATGAATATGTCCACTTTTACAAGTAGGATAAAAAGAATGAAGAAGGTGCAGCCATATAGATACTTCTTCTATGTTCTTTGTGCATACATACATTCATTTTGTAAATATTTTATACATATATTTTTTGTCAAAAGCGGTTCGCAGCATAACTAATTTGCAGACATACAACAAGGCATATTATATATGCAAAAGGGATGGGGGTACTATAGTTATTAAAACATGAAGTATCTGTATATTCCTTGTTCTGCATATGCTGATTAATTTGCCAATTGTTAATGAAATGACTATGGGGCTTAAAAATAATTGAACTTGCTATTGTCACAAGGTGTTGTATACACACTGTTTAATATGGTTTTTAAAATGTATGGTTTTTAACATGTATTTTTTAAAGATAATTATTACATAATTATTTAATGCTTAATTTTAGACATGCATTTAATACTAATATGAACAAAAGATGAGTTATGATATAAAAAATACAACAATAACTAACATTATCAGTTTGTATTAGTACAAAAAAAGATCCTTTTATTTTAAATGCAGTGTAATTTACAATTAATTGATTATCAATTAAGTAATTAAGTAGGGCAGAAATAGTATAAAAGAATCTGCCTGGTAATGAATTAAATGTCTTGATAAAGCCTGGGAGGCCGCAGCGGGATATTTGGATTTACTGTATGTTTTTAACGCTTTTACTGGTGAAGCTGAAAATAAAAGTTTTTGTTCCTGCACTTTGGTTTGGCACCTGGATATCCTACTTTTTAAAGTTTACCAGTTGGTGCTGTTCCTGTAAAGGAGTTTGGTGTAAGGTTAAAAAGTTAGACAATGATATTAAGACTGATCTTTTGTTTGAAAGTAAACAGAATGATTTTTCTTCTATTTTTAACAGAGTTGACAGATCTATTTCTGTACTTAAAAATAAAAAAGAAGAGAAATTGAAACGCGATGAGTGCGACTATGCACAGAGAAGAGCATACCCCCCATCCCCACTTGGACAATCAAAAAAACAGTTTTTTAATCATAATATAAACAATCAGATTGACATAAATGGTCAAAATGAAGAGATTCATTCAGGTCAACATAGCAATTATGATAACTACTTAGACCCTTTAGAATACCCCCCTCTGAGGAGGTCCGAGCGACTGAGGAACCAGAGGGGAGGACCAGGTTACAAAAACTAGAATCACAGGAGGAGGGGGAACAATTACTAAATATATCCTCTGAGACAAATGAAGTACAATTTAATTCCAATGTGCTGGCGAATGGCAGCTGTAATGTTGATGATTTTTTTTTTACGGATTTTAATGAACAACATGTTGTATCATGCAATATTCTGATTAATGATTGTGGTGATTTTAAAATATATAACTACAGTGACATAGTTTTTCAGAACAGCCTTACGAACATTTTTGAAAAAGGTTTGTCCTATGTCCCTAGTAGGAAGGGCACACTAGACAAAATTCTTATTAATTTAAAGTTATTTACACGTAAATTAAGTTTAAAAATATTTTTCAAAGATATTTCTGAATTACATATAGGAAGGGAAATATGTAAGTAACCTAGTCTCTTTAATCCTCCATTACATCCTGTCATACAGACGTTTGAAAGAATGTGTGAACATGATATATGACAAATGTTTAAAATGGAAACAGTGAAATGCAAGGGAACCTAAATTTACAAGAATCACAATTATTAAATGTGGTCTGCAATAATAGAAATATACGTGTTATGAAACCAGACAAAGGGGGTGGTTTAGCTATTATGAATGTTAATACATATGTAGAAAAAATGCTTGGGTTGCTATGTAATGACACATATACAGAAATTAGTTTAAATGAGAAGAACATTCTTTATAGAAAAGTTGATATGGTCTTGGATGAGCTTTTATTTAATAGGGAAATTAGTATGGAGGAACATAATTTCATGTCAGTTAAAAATCTAAAAATCCCAACCATATTCGGTATACCAAAGCTACATAAAGACCTTGTTGACCCCCCTCTTCGTCCAATTGTGGATGCAAAAGCTTCAAAGACTTATTTTATAGCTAAATTCATTGATGTACAGTTAAAAGACATTTTGTTAAACTTTACATGGATAGTAAAGGACTCTTGGGATCTCCTTAAAAACCTTGACAAAGATATGTATACAGATGACCTGTCCTTTATTACCATGGATGTTAGGGACCTTTTCTCAGTGATCCCACATGATACAGGGATTGAGTGGTTTTATCTATATTTATGTAGATATACCACTATTAGACATGACCGGATCTTAACACTTAGAACTTTGATGGAACTAATACTTGATACAAATGTCCTTGTTTTTGAGGGGCAATTATTTAAACAAGTAAAGGGAGTAGCAATGGGAGCCATTTGTGCTCCCATTTTTGCAAATATTGTCTTAGCTTTCTGGGAAAGGGAGTGTGTGTTTACTAGTACTTTTTCGGGGTACTGGAAGTATTATTGCAGGTAGCTTGATGATGTTCTTATATTCTGGGACAATAGTGAGGAAGAATTACAGCACTTTTTGTCCTTTTTGAAAGAAAGTACAGACTTCATTGATTTTGCACACACCTGGGGATTCATGAAGCTCGGCGCAAGGCCGGCATTAGGCTTGCGCTAACCGTGCGGCGTACAGATGGTGCAGTAGTGCCATATGCATATTAATGAAGGCGCGCTGCCACCACAGCCATGTGCATAGGAAATGAGCACGAGTGCATGGGGCATGTCGAAGTGCCGCACGGAGGCGTGGAAACGTCGGCTGTTGACGTACAACCTAAAATGCTGAATATTACAGTTGGCCTGCAATAGTAATCACACCTGTCAGTGCCCGTGGATACTGAAACGTATGCAAAGCATGCAAGACAGTTCTTGCGAACACAAAATTAAGAAGCAAACACAAATGCACGTTAGCGAATATCAAGTCTCCATCCCTCGAACAAATGACATTTAAAACTGTGTGCCCGTATTCTAATGCAGTGTTTATAGTTATACCAAGTGGAAGTGAAACGCATCATGTTAGTGCGCCGCCAATAGCTAAGTCTAGGCCAATGGTCAGGGTTACCACCTGTTCCACATTGTGAGGGATAGTACACAGCTGGGCAGTTGTGTCCATACCAAAACCATTATAAATGTAAAATATCTTGTGACCGTATGACATAATTATGTCCCACATCGCATGTAATAGTCACATACAATAGTTATTTCCGTATGTAACATACCACATGTTACAAGAAATAGAATAAGCAAGTAAACGAAACAGAAGGAGCATATAAACTGCTACAACAATAAGCTAACATGTAGGCTTAAACAAAAGTATTATTCGTTGTACTGACCGTGGGTATGTATTGTCCTGTAGAATCTGATTTGTGTCTGGAATATATCCCATCCTGGCCATATGAAAAGGTGGCAACCCTACCAATGGTCATAGCATTCGGCCAAAATCCACCCATATGCAGTCCAAGCCGTTCTTGTCAGGATGTGTCAAAGTTGAATGGGTGTTACCCGGGTGTACCTACCATGTCATGAAAGATAAGTATTTGCGTGTACTTATGTGCATGATGTACAGCATGTGGAAGGTGAAAAATGCCAGGGTAGTCCTCACAACCATACAGGTATCTGACATACGTAGTGTATGCAATGTGTTCCCTTGACCGTGCCATGGGCCATCAACCAAAGAAGGGATGGATGGAGTGTTTGGAATATGTGTGTGGAGGGGATGGGTAATGTTATAATCCACAAAGTCGAGACTGTGTTGGATGCACAAGAGGTTAACTGGAGGTGTATGAGGGAGCAGTGGGTGAATCAGAAAGAAAACAAGACAGGCCAGCAGAAAAAGCAGGAATGATGCAGAGTCAAAAATACAATATATAAAGGTTTATTTGTAAACCCAAATAACCACAGACCGGTTTCGGCAGAATATGCCTTCCTCAGTGTGTTACAGACGAATGAACAGAGGATAAAAAATACATATGCATATATATAGTATGAATTGACCAATGAGCATAAAAACTGCCCTGTCATTCATTAATATTCATGAATAAGAGTAGGGACACCAAAAACAGTGCAATTCAAAATGAATGATACTAGTAATGATAATTTCAAAAAATAAATGCAAAACAGTACACATATTTAGATAGACCAGTTATGCTAAAATATGTATGGAACATATTAATAACATGAGAATATATTATAACAAGACAATATATTATAAATATAGCAAATAATGGAATGAATTTGATAACCACCCTGATGTAGTCAAAGCAAAGTGCACAGA
>NC_056732.1:276400463-276406848 GCF_019279795.1 Protopterus annectens
TACAGCCATGCATAGTACAGAAATATACATATTAGCACAAATCAAAGCTTAGTCTAGCAGCAGTCAAGTTGCTTATGCTACTTCACATAACATATCGAAGTGTCATTTATACAATAACCGTTACATGCAACTATTAGAGAACGAATATAATATTGTCCTCTAATCAGGACATTTGCTATGGCTAGATTATTCTCGCATGACACATATGCCTAATGAGGGACTGTCCCATGCAAAGTGGGAAAGGTGTTACTCCTAAAGTCTCACTTCGGCCAATTTAAAAGGTGAAAAACCTACAATAGGTATGTGGTAGCATGACCTGGTAGAAAGATACGTTTCCCAAAACACATTTACATATCTGCATTGCAGAGTATCGGTTCCCATGTATCAGCCAGATGGGAGCAGATTGTATGAGGAACACGCATATAATATGATTATGTCACTGGACAGGCCACCGATTCCGTACAGTTGAACGCCTGCCGTTGCATAATGGTCAGCCATACTCGATACTGTAATCATGTAGTCCGATGTAATAGGCATCACAAGGGATCACACCCACCCAGCGTGAGTGACAAATGCAAGCACCAATGTCGGTGCACGTGCAAGTGAGGGAGCGAGCGGGTGTAAGCATGTTTGTCTACCAGTATGTGAGTATTGCACTGTTAAAGAAATGTAGAGTCTAAGCAAGTATAAGGAGCTGTAACCAGAGGTCAGCAGTGCTTAACACCGCGCAAACCCCATGCACAACCACTCCCACCTGCTGGAATGTGCCTTACCCTCTCCATATCCAAAGGCCTTGTTCTGGCCGCAAACAAAGAACCGTCCTTTGCAAGTGTTGGTAGCAACACTCTGCGCACACAGCTGATCTGAATTACCAATACACCATGGCATATATACAGACAATAGACAGTACCACACACATACCATACAGCACTGTCATCCAACAGTATAGCAATGTACTGGCAGATATGCCCAGACCACTGGTGTTTGCAGACCTGGCCGTCTTGTGTTTAAGTGTGTGAGCATGCCCAGTATGACCATTACGCATGTTGTTGACTGACATTACCGTCATACCTTCATGTGTTTAAGCATGCCCAGTATGGTCAACTGGATTGCATGTGTCACATGTCCAGGTAGTCAGTACTGTGGTGCCGACCCCTGTGTTGTACACTGACAGGTGGCATGCTGTGTCTGCAGGGTAGCCAATGGTCATGTGGCATTGACTGTTGCTACATTTCTGCACAGTGTGGGGGGACATCCAACTGTATCCACATTCCTACACAGCACCAGGGGCGGCGCACATGACTTTCACATCTGTACGTTGGAAGGGGGGGCAAAGCTGACAGTTGTACACTTTTGTTACTACTGTACTGGTATGCCAGGTACTCCATTTCAGTGTGTGGACCTACCTAATTTGCTGGCTAGAGGCATACCAGTCTACTTCAGATCCTAGCTTTAATTACCAGCATAGTGGTTTCAGACGTCCTAGCCTTCACAACCTACATCCAAATGCCTGGCCTGCTGTAGACTGCATGTGTGTCTGTGGGGGTTGGGGTCATCCATTGGGCATATCCAGAGGCCATTGTATAGCATTTGTCTGTATTGGTCTACACCTGTCCAGCTGTATGAGACTTGTGTGGGCTGTATGGACACGCATGATGTTCAGCCCATAACCTGCAGTGGGTTAGGACACCCTGTGTACTACTGGCTACTATGGTGCCACTATGGATGTGTACTGTCTGCTGCCCTAACAGTCGGCCACCAAATTCCCTTGTATGCTCACATCCATACCATAGCTACTACTTGGAGTAAAAACACATTCCTAATACAACTGCCAATTGGTAGGTTGATTGACTTACTGCAGGGTGTGCCAGGACCTGAGGATGGTGCTGGAGGGGCACTGCCTATGTTATTGGATGCACTGCAGTGCATTTCCCTGCCTCACATGGCTGAGCTGCAGGTAGTGTCATGTTTGGCATGCCTTTCACTGTCTGTGCGAGTCAGAGAGTGTGAAATTCCCTGGGTACCTACTGTATCTGTGCATATGCCATGCGTTGCCTCTTTGCCAAGGGCAGGTCATACTGTGCATGCCTCCTTTCACCTACTGGGTCCAGCTCAGGTAGTTCCCTCCCTCCGAGTCACAGTGTGCCTGTGGCCAGGCCTATGGCATTTAGTAGGGGGCTGTAATGGCCCTGCCCCATGCTGTTCCTGCTGCAACTGTTTCTGCAGGATCATATTGTGTAGCATAGCACATACCATAACAATCTGGGTGCATGTAGCTGGTGAATACTGCAAGGCTCCACCAGATGTGTAATGTCCAGACACCATGAACCGTGACCTGAGCAGCCCAAACACATGCTCAATTATATGTCTTGTCTGTGCGTGTGCCTCATTATGATTTAGTTGTTCAGGTGTGTGCATTGCTGATGGGTGTCATCAGCCACGACTCCAGTGGTTACCCAGCATCCCCCACTAGGTGACTGTAAGAGATGTCCATATTGGCAAAGGTGTGGTACAGCTGTGTCAGATGCCATATATCGGAATCGTCATAGCTTCCAGGGCAGCCAGCACACACATTCAGTATAATGCCCTGGCCATTGCATACAACCTAGCTGTTGGAGGGTATGCCCCTGCGGTTAATGTAGGCCCTACCCCGCTCACCGGGTGGTGCTTTGATGCATATATGCATGCAGGCTATAGCACACAGTACCCCAGGATAGTCTGCCATTTGGTGGAGGAGACACATATTGCTGGTCAACACCTCACGTGTGTTGAGAACATGTATGTGCTCATTGGCATGTGGTGACATGGCATCTGGGAACTGGTGCAATACTCTGGATGCAGATGCCTCTGAGATCCCCATGATATCCCCAGTTGTGCTTTGGATGGTACCTGTGGCTAGTATACCTAGGCCTACACATACCTTGATATCCACTGGGATGGGTTTCCTTCAGCCTGTTCGATGTGTCAGGTGTGGCCAGCACAGCTCAACAAGCTGCTGTAGGAAGTCTCTGTCCACCCCATAGTGCTCCACTATCTCTAGCTCATGTAGCCCCTGGTAGGTTACCCAGGGTCTGTAAAGTCTTCTGTCTCCTCATTAAGGGTTGTTCAGCAGCATTCACATCCTCACCACCCTCAGCCTCCTGCAGATGTTGGTCTATGTTGCCTGCTGCAGCCCTTCTCATTTGATTGGATTGTGTCGAGAAATGTCCCCGCATGTATACACCGGTGGTGTAGAGTGTGGGAAGAAACCTGTGTGTGTATGGTGCTTGGTCTCTTTTCCGTTGTGTTCTTGTCCAGGCTGGGCATGTAATCTGCTGATTGTGCCAATTATCACCTTGTTCATGCAGCTTGTTCACCTTGACTACTCCACTACTGCTGTTGTCCCTCCCAATTTCACTAGGCAGGTATAGACACACCCCTAGCTTAGGTGTGCTAAGGCAGGAAAAATCCCGAGGCACAGGGCTCCAATGTACGTACAGCATGCCTGACACCCCCCCCCCATGCTTTCACCTATATTTGAGTCCTGCACCCGGCTATCTATACACATACACTCTTGGGATCTGCATCACACACTGGGGATAAACGGGATTCACTATTTTAACCTCATTTGCATAGTATTGTCTTCTAATGCATAGTTATATGACCCGTACTGATCCTCCAAAATAATATCCACTGTTTACTGTCACTCAGATCCGCACACAACTGGTTATAGGTGCCTTACTATCACCGTATTCCATGTCCCTTGTTCTTCCCAGTAACAAAATAACCAGTCTCTACACGACTAGAACCCGGGACCCTGCACACCACAGATGATGTGCTTTACCACTAAGCCATGGCAGATATACTTACATCTGTGGTGATCATGTACAGATCATCCAGCACAGACATTCAATAGTATAGACATGTATTCCCATCATGTAGATTTATGTGTGTTAATGTCCACATATATATATATATATATATATATATATATATATATATATATATATATATATATTTATATATATATATGTATATATATATATATATGTATATATATATATATATATATATATATATTATTAATATATGTGTGTATATATATATATATATATATATATATATATATATATATCTCTTTCTACATATATACACACACACACACACACACACACACACACATACACACATATACATATACATACACATACGTAGATACAGAATTTATATCACAACAGCGGACCACATGACACCAAAGCATTAGACAAGAATGAAAAGGAAACCACATAAAGTACCTGCCATTTATGCTGTAGTGGTATTACTATCAAGACTAGCAGAGTGTTTTCGTTGCTAGTCACATGGGTTAGACTGTATTAAGGGTAAGAGTAGGGCTGGTGACATTTACTCACCAGACCTACTGGCGGATGTATGTGCATGTCTTGCCAACCCAGTCTCTTGGGTGATCATGACATTTGTAGACACTATATAGGAAAGCAACAAAACACACTCAACACAATCTAGAGCTAGTCACTCACAGATACCAACATATAGGATATGACTGCTAAACACACACACCTGTCATGGCTTGGAACAGAGCACCTACTTGTCTATTCTATCACACTACAGCAATACGTAGTTATACAATGCGCTACAAAGATTACTGAATCACAGCACTCCCAGAGGCATACTTCTAGGTGGGTGACGTCATCAGCAAAGGCAAAGATGCCGATAGGGATTGTATGGAGAGTGAACAGTCTAAAAGCATTACTCTGTCCCCAGGCAGCTGGAAACACACACTTGGCAGGGCTGGGATTAGAACATAGACCTACCTACCTTATCACACGATAGCATTACGCAGTTACAGAATGTGCTACCGAGATTATTGGAGATTCACACTCCCAGAGGCATACTTCTAGGTGGGTGACATCATCAACAATGGAAAAGACGCTGATAGAGATTGTATGGAGATTGAGCAGTCTAAAAGCATTACTCTGCCCCCAGGCAGCTGGAAACACACACACACACTCGGCAGGGCTGAGATTAGAACATAGACCTAACTGCCTTATCACACTACAGCATTATGCAGTTACAGAACGCGCTACCGAGATTACTGGAGCACAGCACTCCCTTAGGCAAACTTCTAGGTGGGTGACATCATCAATGGAACAAATGCCGATAGGGATTGTATGGAGTGTGAGCAGTCTAAAAGCATATTACTGTCCCAAGGCAGACGGAGACAAACACACACCAGTGGTGTGAGCAGGACAACTGCCTATCTATGGACCACTATTACAACAATACATAGATATGAGATGCGCCACAGACACTACACCTTTTAAGACAGTCAATATGACCTTCTGCAGGAATCTCTGCGGACATCGACATGGATGCTGGCAGTTACGGTGGCACATACACTGTAGACCAGTGTACTTGTTCCAATGTAGGAATCCATCCGCAGAGTGGGAGTATGGCCATCTCTTGCCTGGATGACCACTATCGCTATACAGGATTACAAAATGGTCGTATTACCCCTTACACATAGAGGCACATAACCCATTGCCAGGGGTGTCACTGGAGCATGCTCATGCACACTTAGTAGCACACGTCTCGCTTGGAAATGTACTATATGTATCCCATCTACACAATGGCATTACTGGGCATGCTCACACAGTAGCGAAGGAGGAGCTGTCTTGTGATGCACTCTGATTCTAGAAACACGGAAGGGGGCACAGTGTAGTCGAGCAGTCATCATTGTTAGCATGAACGCTGTACTACATATATCTGACAATGGTCTTCTACACAACGCCTGCTGCTGTCCATCACCTTAAAAGCTGTACCAATCTAATTCAACCCAAGGCCGCGCCAAATGCCACCTACATGGTGATGTCCTGCCAGGCGGCTACTCTAATACAGTGAAAATTATCTATAAGGACCTAATATCCTGACGACCGATGGTAAACTTACCCTGACACCTAGAGGACAAGCTGCATTTGTATGTGTGTGCTAAACAGTGCGCTATAGATGTGTAGGCGTTCGTAGTAATCACAGCTGCCAATCTGAAACCAGCAATGTAGAATACTGGACTTTATCTGTGCAGTGAGGAAACTACGCCTGGCATAAGGCGTCTAGTTGTGTGCACAATAGCACTACCACCGTGATACCTCGGATAGGATACGAGACACAAAATGCCGCCATAACACCGTTACGGACCGCCCAGGTGGTAGTGTCCTAATGCACATGAAGGTTGCCACCACATGTACTCGACCAGTACACTCTCAAAAGCCATCACAGATGTGTCAGGTGCAGATCGCAGTGTCAAATACATATTCTAGGATGTAGCCCTCAGACATCACCATGTCCTTGGACCATAACACACATCCATACATTAGTACAACACCATGTTACT